>NC_079210.1:24268797-24573797 GCF_026745355.1 Beta vulgaris subsp. vulgaris | reverse complement strand
CTAAACTTGACTTAAATCTGCTAAGCTCAAGTGCTCAACTTACTTATGTTAGAAACTTGTTTTAATAAGTTAGAGAAAAACAGAGCCTTAAACGACGCAAAAGTATGTTTGATATTTTTGAAAGAAATAAGGAACCTGTTTGTCAGTCTTATGATTTATGCCTTTCTGGTTCAAAGTTAGGCTACTAATCTTAAAAGTTCAAACGTCAGAAATGCAGTAGGGATTCATTTTTTTTTTTTTTTTTTTTTTTTTTTTGTTTTGAGGATGAGATTCAGTAGTAGTTATATAGCCGAATAGAAGGGCACCTAAGACTAGTTGACTATAGTACTTTGCAGGAAATATCAGAATTTAGAACCTTTATTTTAAGACAAAAAAAAATCTTAAGACTACGACCATTCGACCACCTTGAGAGTAGTGTAGCCTTGGGGTTCTTTTCCTCCGCAATTTACATGAAGAATGATAAATGTCTAATCAGTAGATATTTACCAAATATTTAACATCTACTCCCTCTGTTTTTAAAAAAAGTCTTTGTTATTGTTACTATACAACAGCCTAAAACTGCCATCACTAGCAGCACAGACTTAGAGAAATAGCACGAACCCAGGAAAAATTTTCTTTGTGTGTATTGAACTGATCAGGAAGCACTGATTTTATAAGAGAAAATCAGGCCAAAAAAGGAACGCAGTAAATAGGGAGGATATTATGGGATTGCCATTAATTTCAAAAAGTTAGTTAAGTTTATTCCCCAACGCAACGCCCATGGCCCAGGATGCGCGCGTGTGATAGCAAGCCCAAACCAAACATGATATCCAACCATAAAAGCATCTCAAGTACCAATTCAATAATTAGAAGGGAGGAAGAAATATAAAAACAAGGAAGTATTCCCTCCCACAATCAATGTGAGACAATATAATAAAAGAAGCTAAAACTTTTCAAGCCTTAATTCCAACAATTACATATACCAATGAGAATCAATTTGCGTGGGGTATAGGATGGGTAAAGTAAAAAAGAGAAAGGGTTAAGATAAATAAACAAATAAAAAAAGGATTAGAGTAGGAGAGAAAAATGGTGTAAAATTGAATTAATAATGTAATGGTGGACCATATGATAAGGACATGAGAGGGTAAAAAGGGGAAAAAAATCCAAATAAGGAATAAAGTAAAAGAGGGAAGATCTTTAGGAAATTAAACGCACTTAAACGAAAAGATGGAAAATCTTTAGGCAACGGAGGGAGTATGTGACAGCACACAAGTGACACACATGTCATAATATTGTTTGTTCACAAAAAAAATTACTTTTGCAATTTTTTAACTTGTATATCTCAAAATATATACTTTAAAAAAATAAAAAATATACCAATATTCATATATTTTTATTCTCTACAAATAGACATCCATTTTGATATAATTTCATCATATTTTTATTTTACCCTTCTCTATCAAACGTAATGAAATTATATCAAAATGGATGTCTATTTATAGAGAATAAAGATATATGAACATTGGTGTATTTTTTTTTTTTTTAAACATATTTTTTGAGATATACAAATTTAAAAATTGCAAAAGTAATATTTTTATGGACAAACAATATCATGAGTCATGACATGTGTGCCCCCTTGTGTGGTGCCACATGGATGTTAGATGTTTCTAAATCTCTAACTGTTAGACATTTATCATTCCTCCAATTTACCCATGATGAAATTCATACAAATTAGCCCAACGGTTAGTTATATGCACGGAAATTTAAAGACAACCATAAGAGGTGGCCAGGGTAGAAATACTCCCTCCGTCCTATAATATAGTGCTTGTTTCTTTTTTACACGGCCTCCAAGACGTAACTTTGACCTTTGATATCTTTAATTTCGTAATAATAAAAAATATAAAAAGTTAATATTATGAAACTACATATTGAGACGAATCTAAGAAGATCCTACATGAATATGTTTTTTTATATATACAAATGAGAATATTCGATCAAAGATTTTAAAGTTTGACCCACCAAAAATGAAGTAGGCACTATATTATGGGACGGAGAGAGTAGTATAATAGGTGTGGCAATAACATAAGAATTAGGCCCCTTTTTTTGGACTACTCGAACCTTAATCGAAACGAACTGATCTGAAATGAGCTTAACATAATAAAGTAATTGAACCTGTTGGAACCCAAGGGAACACTCAAGAAGGGGGGGGGGGGTTGAATTGAGTGGTGAAATCTAATCGATTTTCGCAAAAATCCTTTAACAGCTCAGTGCCAGGCTCTGAGCTGAACACTCGAAAATTACTAATTTGCGTTTTTGCGAATAATAAACTTAAAAGATATTAGATTTGACACAAGATATAACGTGGTTCAATCTCACCTCTGAGATCTACGTCCACAAGAAACAAAAACTCTTTTATTTCTTTGAATCCTAAAATATCAAACTCTTGATACAATACGATTCCCCTCACTACTAACTCTAGTAATGACTCCCAACACTTAACTCTAAGTGTTGACACTCTCTATAATATGAAAGTTACAGAAAAGAACGATCCTCAAAGATGTGCTTCTTAGTCAAGCAAATAGAGGACAATTACAATTGTGAAATAGTAACTTAAACCTAACCGCTCAGTGCCAAGGAAATAGTTTTCAGCTTTTTAATTAGACTCGATTTATCTCTCTGAAAACGTGAGATTTAAAAGTAAATTCTGATTCCCTTTTATAATACTTGTTTAGGACGAAAATCACTTAAAAATATCTTTATCTTTTAATCCTTGATTTAAGGGATAAACTTTATCTTTTTCTATCTTTATCTTTTAAACAAACAAAGATAAGCTTTCCATCTAGATTTTCTTTTTCAACTCAAAGTCTGTTTATATCTAAACATTATTTTTCCAAATCCTTTTTAGAAAATCAGAAAACATGTTTTAATAAAACTCTGTTTTATAAAAATCTTTTTATTAAAAACACGGTTTTTACTCAAAACGATTTTTTATCAAAATCTTTTTCAAAAATTCGTTTTATATAAAAACACGGTTTATAAAATCTTTTTCAAAACTTGTTTTTATCAAAATCTTTTCAATACACGTTTTTATCAAAATCTTTTATAAAACTTGTTTTTATTAAAATCTTTTATACACGCAATTTTTTAGAAAAATCTTTTTCTTTAAAAACTCGTTTTCCTAATCCCTTTTGATTTCTGATTTTGAAAACTTATTTCCTTTTTATATAGAAATATAATTTTAATATAATTATTTACTTTCTTAACTCAAAGAAGATAATAATTATATTAACTTTATATTTCTATATTGAGCACATTGCATATTACTAAGCATATTACATTTTAATCTCAAGTTACTATTCTAAGAAATTATAAACTTGAACTTCATTCTTGATTCTTCTTTTCTTCAAAGTCTTCGTTTATCAATTTCTTTCTTCATGCATCTGTTGCAACTGTTACATACTTTCACACTAAAATATATTATATTAATTTTCATCATCAAAACATAATATGTGCATAAAACATAACATGTACATGCACAACAATTTTCCCCTTTTTGATGATGACAAACCATGAATATAATATTGTTAAATAAACATTTGTTCCCCCTTAAAGTATGCATATATTCTTTTGTTCCCCCTCAAAGAATGCATGGATTATTCACCCTTTATAGAACCTATCCGTACATCAGATTAATAGCATTCAATTATTCACTTTTGTCCCACATGCTCATTTATATTCAATTCACATTAGCTCAACCTAGGATATCATCAAGACACAAAGTCAATATTATATACCTTCTTTTCCCCCTTTTGTCATTCTCAAAAAGTACATAAAGACAAACAAGCATTCACATAGTCAGAAGAGTTTAAAATAACCCAGTAGCTCAACTATTTAAGCTAGTGATGCTGGTGCTACAACAAACACCAATTCACAATCTCCAAGATAATCCAAAATAACATCCAAAAAGCATCAAAACAGTTTCACAAAAACCGACATGTTTTTCCAAAAACTACAAGGAATATACAAAAGTACATAGTAGGACTAGGATAAAAGGAAAAGTGTTTATATTGGTGATAACCTCAAAAGCCTGAAATATATTGGTGAGCCACAGACTATATGGATAATACTGAGAGGTGATAGACAAAATTTTCATATGGCGAATCATAAGATGTGGAAGGCTAATCGGTATCTCGTTAGTTAACAACCACATAAGTACCTGATCCATTATCAGACATTCCCCTCTATTTTCAATCTTGGGAAGAATAGATTTAGTAATCAAGTTTCGAAGGATTTTGTGTTTGGCTGAGATTCTAAAAGAAACTTAACGACATAATTACCTAACCACTGTGTGGGAAAGATCCGACCATATAGAACCCTTGGAGAACTTGCAGATTCCGAAACTCCTGGTTGTTTAGAGGAGGTGGGCTGACCGGAACTCACCCCTTTCCGTTTGCGAGAGTGAGAGGCGTCAGGAGGTGTAGCAGCGGAAGTGCTCGGAGATCGCGTAGGAAGGCAAGGAGAAGTCGCGGACGGTTTTTTCTGGGCCGATCTTGTGGCGGGTTTTGGAACGGGGTTTTTTTTTTTTTTTTTTCCGGGGCCGGAATCTTTTCAGGTGGAGTTTTCTCGGTTTTTTCTGGGCCGGATTTTTCTTGACCGGAGGTTTTTGCGGTTCGATAGTTTTTTGAGCCGGAGGTTTTTTTTTTTTTTTTTTTTTTGAGAGGTGGGGTTTTGGTCGGTGATTTTGGGAGAGGCGGTGCGGTGATGACGGTGGATCTGGAGAAGAAGTGGCAGCGGTGGTGGGTTTCTTGGGGAACCGCCTGGTGGTCTTCCTTCCCATGGTTAGGGTTTGGAGGTGAGGAGGGAGAGAGAGAATGGGGAGGTTTTGAGAACTTGAAATGGGTTAAAGGGGGACCGGTTTTTTTTTTTTTTTTTAATTGGTAGGGGGATGGTGTTTGGCTTAAGTTCACTAGCTACTTCTAATGCCTTGCATATATTTTAAAACAATTTTGAACACAATTTTTTGAAAAAGTTTTATAATTTTGACAAAACAACATCAATGGATATTTTAGAAAACATGATACTTTTGGAATTTTTCATAGAATTTTTCTAGAGCAACTTAGGTGTCAGTTATCAGGACAGCATCAATAGCCTTTTCAGGAGTCTTGGATTAAATCAAAAATCTGACTTAGTGTAGATAGAATCTTTCGAACTCTTAAGCATGTAAAGGGGGCAAATAAGCACACAAATCAACTAAGTACTAGAAATCAATCCCAAAGCTAATCTAAGTTTTTTCAAATCTTTCACGAGCAAGTGGTTTAGTGAAAATATCAGCTATTTGGTCTTCAGTACAAATAAATTCAAGGGCTTCCTTTTTCTACATGATTACTTGTTTGTTTTAGGAACCCATATTTGCTTGGGTCCCTTTTTCTTACGTTGAGCATCTAGTATGTCTTTCCTAACCCAGATTTGAGTAACATGTTTGACATTCTTTGCAATTCGATTTTTCTTTTTGTTGCAGTCGTCAATTAGATGACCATTATTACCACAAAAATTGCAAATTAGATATTCAGGAAGGCCACGTATTTTCTCTTTCGAAAGTCTCTTTCGAAGGTTCTGGCACTGAGCCTGGCACTGGGTTGCTGGTCAGTATATCCTAATCCAGTTTTGTTCATGTTGTTTGTGGTGCAAGTTAAGTAATTTAGAGCATTCATCCCATTAGTCCATTTTTCGTGCATCTTTCGAGCAATAGAAAGTTGTGATTCCAAAAATTCAACTGAGGTATTTAAATCACTACTTCTTTTTCGGGAAGTCTCTAAGTCTCTTTTAACTTTATCCAACTCTTCTCTTATTTTGCATCACTAGGCAGCATAGTGGAACAATTCTAGATTGTTGTCTTGAGTTCTTAAGATCATTCAACTCGTGATTTAATTTTCAATTTGTTCCTCAAGACTAGATTTTTCAGCTTGGAACTCAGTGACTGGCACTGAGTATTTACGAGATTATCAACTAGAGTCTTTTCTTGTTTTGTGTGTTTATCTCTAAGTCTTTCTCGTCAATCCTTTTCATCAGAGTTTTTTTTTCTTTAAGTAATTCCTTATATTCTGTTTCTAATCCAATTTTTAGCCTGTCAAATTTTTTATTTCCTTTTTATGTTATCAAAATTATCATTCATGTTTTGACAATCATCAATTACGTTTTCAAGCAATATGACAAGCTTACTTTTGGAAAGAAGATGAATTGAAGGTTTTAAAGAAGTTAGACTTACCTCACTGTCTTCTTCCTCTTCAAGAGGGTTCGAACTTTTAGCCATCAAGCATAGATGTGAGTCGTCATGGCTCAGTGCCGTCTTCAGAGTTGTCTGTACAGCATTCAGACATAATTTTGCTTCGTGGCTCTGAGCCTGGCACTGATCCTCGTCAGAATCCGAGTCTCCCCAGACTGCTGCGATCATGGCTTTCTTGTACTCCTTCTTGACTGCTCCCGTTTTTCTCTAGGCTTTTCTTCATCCCACAGAGGGCATTCTTTAATCCTGTGATCATACTCACCACACTTGAAACAACCAGAGTTAGTAGCACTTTTCTTAGGGTTAGAAGTAGTGCCTTTACCTTTGAAGTTTCCACTTCTCCTGAAGTTGTTCTCTCTGTTCTCTTTTAAGAAATTTTGAAACTTTCTAGTTAGAGACGCTACTTCTTCATCACTTTCACTATCATCCGTTTCTACTTCAGTTTTTAAGGCCAACCCTTTATTCTTTGGTTCATTTGATTTAGGATCTAAAACAAGTTCATGGTCATTAAAGAACCAATTAGTTGTTCTAGTGAGAGTTTTGTTAGATCTTTAGCCTCTTGAATAGCAGTGATTTTGGGAAGCCATTTATTAGTCAAACTTCTTAACACTTTTCTAACTAAATCTTCAAAAGAATATATTTTTCCTAAGGATCTTAGTTCATTAGTTATTAGTGTGAATATGGTAAACATATCTTTAATAGATTCTCCTTATTCATTGTGAACAATTCATATTCATGGACTAGTAAATCTATCCTAGACTGTTTTACCTCGTTTGTACCTTCATGGGCCAATTCCAATGTGTCCCAAATTTCCTTAGCAGTGGTGCACGCCGAGATTCTTGAATATTCATCAGGTCCAATTCCAGATTGGAGAATACTCATAGCTTTGAAATTCTTTTCGGCCTTTCCATAGTCAACAGAATTTACTCATCTTCCTCCTTGTCGATCAGGTTTCCTTCATCATCTTTGTTTTGAATAGGAAGAGGTCCAGTCTTTATGATTCTCCAGCATTGAAAGTCAGAACCTTGAATGTAGATCCTCATCCTAGTCTTCCACCATCCATAATCTTTCCCATTGAAAATTGGACACCTGGAATACTTGTCACGAAAGTCATCTTGTGTGTTCATGATTTCTATTCTCTAGATGTGAGTCTTACGAGAATAGCCTGCTCTGATACCACTTGTTGGAACCCAAGGGAACACTCAAGAAGGGGGGGTTGAATTGAGTGGTGAAATCTAATCGATTTTCGCAAAAATCCTTTACAGCTCAGTGCCAGGCTCTGAGCTGAACACTCGAAAATTCTAATTTGCGTTTTTGCGAATAATAAACTTAAAAGATATTAGATTTGACACAAGATATAACGTGGTTCAATCTCACCTCTGAGATCTACGTCCACAAGAAACAAAAACTCTTTTATTTCTTTGAATCCTAAAATATCAAACTCTTGATACAATACGATTCCCCTCACTACTAACCTAGTAATGACTCCCAACACTTAACTCTAAGTGTTGACACTCTCTATAATATGAAAGTTACAGAAAAGAACGATCCTCAAAGATGTGCTTCTTAGTCAAGCAAATAGAGGACAATTACAATTGTGAAATAGTAACTTAAACCTAACCGCTCAGTGCCAAGGAAATAGTTTTCAGCTTTTTAATTAGACTCGATTTATCTCTCTGAAAACGTGAGATTTAAAAGTAATTCTGATTCCCTTTTATAATACTTGTTTAGGACGAAAATCACTTAAAAATATCTTTATCTTTTAATCCTTGATTTAAGGGATAAACTTTATCTTTTTCTATCTTTATCTTTTAAACAACAAAGATAAGTTTCCATCTAGATTTTCTTTTTCAACTCAAAGTCTGTTTATATCTAAACATTATTTTTCCAAATCCTTTTTAGAAAATCAGAAAACATGTTTTAATAAAACTCTGTTTTATAAAAATCTTTTTATTAAAAACACGGTTTTTACTCAAAACGATTTTTTATCAAAATCTTTTTCAAAAATTCGTTTTATATAAAAACACGGTTTATAAAATCTTTTTCAAAACTTGTTTTTATCAAAATCTTTTCAATACACGTTTTTATCAAAATCTTTATAAAACTTGTTTTTATTAAAATCTTTTATACACGCAATTTTTTAGAAAATCTTTTTCTTTAAAAACTCGTTTTCCTAATCCTTTTTATTTCTGATTTTGAAAACTTATTTCCTTTTTATATAGAAATATAATTTTAATATAATTATTTACTTTCTTAACTCAAAGAAGATAATAATTATATTAACTTTATATTTCTATATTGAGCACATTGCATATTACTAAGCATATTACATTTTAATCTAAAGTTACTATTCTAAGAAATTATAAACTTGAACTTCATTCTTGATTTTTCTTTTCTTCAAAGTCTTCGTTTATCAATTTCCTTCTTCATGCATCTGTTGCAACTGTTACATACTTTCACACTAAAATATATTATATTAATTTTCATCATCAAAACATAATATGTGCATAAAACATAACATGTACATGCACAACAGAACCGAAAATAATTCCAAAAGAACAAGTCCTAAAAGACATACACTCCATTCCCGTAACATCTTTTGAGTTTATGCATATAGATTAAGGTTATTACATCAGTATTCAGAATTGATAAATTATACTTTCTCCCTTTATTTAAATATTTACAATATATTTATTTTGGAATGTTTTTACAATACTTGCAACATTACTGTTTTAGGTAAAGTGTTATACAACAAAAGCCTTAAGTAGTTCATTATTTGAGCACCGTGTTTCACTCTCTCTCCTTCTCCTTGATTCATGTTGTATTTACAAATGTTACAAGTATTAAGAAACGGATGAAGTATCGCAGTAATGTTTTAAACTCACAACTCAAAAAACACAGTGACAGATAGTAAGCAATATAAGATATTTACAGTTACACAGATGCTTATATTGAAATGGAGTTGGAAATTATTTTTTTACTCCTAAAATAGAAACCAGGATGCAACTAATGAATAATTTACTCCTGCAGACAATAAATGATGTGCTTACTGGCATAATTTTCTTTGGAACGCGATTATACATGCAAGCAACAGGCAGAGATTTTTGCAATTCTGAATCAACAGCACTAGTGCTGCTCAACACTAGAAACATCGATGGTTACAAGTCCATACACGAAATGGTGAAAAATGACTCTGAAACAAAATGGGGAAACCAGTTTGCTTTTATGCACGTCGCACTTCCTGCCTTAATCGATAATAAATCTTCGACCCCCCTTGAATTTATCTCTGAAGCAAAGGAAATCATTAAGAGGAAGAAAAATTCTTTGGGTGTCTATCTCACTGGTCAGAGCCTGGAGCTTATAAGGAAATGTAGAGGTCCTGAGGTGCGTTACTTATCATACTTAACTATGTTAACACTGTCTTGTTCGAACTTTTTTATGACTATGCTTCACTGAATAACTCATCCATGTATAACAGTATAAGGTCATAGATTATAGAGGAAAGATCAAAGGAGAAAAGAAACATAATAGACGAGGTGTATTAGTATATACATTTCTTGGCTAATACCCATCTGCTGCTCTACTAATCTAATTCCTCCACCCTTTTCATATTATTACTATTATGTTTTTCTCTTTGACTGAAAAAAAAAAAAAGATGTATTATCTGATGGGTATAAACATTTAAAGCTATTTAATTTGCAATTACACTTACAGAAATCCTTAAAGTGTCTGCTAATTTTTCAGGTGGCAGCTCAGTTTATCCATAGTACATTGCAAAAATCAACGATGACAGTCTCAAGTATGATTGGTCCAGTGGAAAAAATGGCCTTAGCAAATCATGAATGCAAAGGATTGTATTTCATGGTCGTTGGCGTCCCTCAGGTAAGTTAGCAAAGGAAGAGGGGTCACAGATTGCTGAGATCACTCATAAGTAGTAACTGATCTCTTTTTCTTATACAACCATGACCCATGAGGTGGGGAGGTGGGGAGGGGATAAGGGGATCCCTCAGCAGTAGCGGAGCCAGCAGGGGGACATGGGGACAGGTGTTCTGGCCTCTGGGTAGCAATCAACCCTGTGTTACATTACACTTATTGAGGTGGTAAAGACTCAAGAGGAAAGGGAGTAGGGAGAGGGGAATCATATCACACATCAATTTCGCTATCTTTCACAAAAGCTTATAAACGCATATTATCCATCCCCTGAATTAACTTCCATTTTCCTTTTCACTTCCGTCGTCCCAACATATAAGAGATCCTTTTTGGGGCAACTCGTAAAAGGATCCTTCATAATTTTATAGTTAATAACATACAAATCATCTCATGTGCTTGAGCGACCCACATCACTACTATCACATACCCACAAAGATAGAACTACTGTTTCATTACCACATTAATTATTCTCAATGAAACTACAGACAAATCCCATAATCAATTTACTTGAGCACTAATTTATATATTTTTTAAAAATTCTATTTTATCGACAAGAATACACAAATATATATACTGAATATAAAATTTAAGAGCATATATTGATACTGTACTGATAGTTTTATATATTTGCAGAGCCTAACGATAACAGTTCTAAGTTACATGCGGACAATAAGGATTGCAATAGGCGTGGAAAAAGGCTATATAGATGAGCAGAAGTTCAAATCATGCATAGAGAATGCTTTTCAGCTTATATACAAAGCAGCCGTTAAAAACTAACACCTATGATGAATGATGACAGAGAATTAGCTTTGGATGTATTATGTATACTGGCAAGGAAGTATTTTTTTTTCTCAAAAGAATAAAAATTTCGTTCTTATCGATGAGAATAGGAAGCAAAAGAAGATGCTTACTGTTTCATTTATGTAAAACTGCATTAATATTCTTATTAAATTGTTGCAAGGAACTCATCATTTCCATGAAACATTCCCAAGTTTTTGTGAAGTTTATTTGGTTCTTAAAAGATGATGTTAGGTATGTCTATATAGTTTTGATGATGATAATAATAATATATGCTTAATGTGTATGGTTGTAACAATGGTCCGAGAAAGATTATCAAGAATCAAAGTCAATGAAAGGGTTGAAGACTTTGAAGAAATGGAAGCTCAAGATATTATTACGTGTTTAGTTATTCTTATGCAAATATAAAATATTAGAACTTTGTGATAAATTTTTTGCTAAAGATAAAAATGTGAAATTAGAATGATTGTTATTTTCTTAGAGTTAAGGAAATAGATAATCATATTGATTTCATATCTCTACATTAAAAAGAAATACTAGTTCGAAATTTAAGACTATCAAAGAAAACATTTTTGATAAAGTTTTTATAAAAAACCGATTTGTAAAAGGATTTTAGAAAAACCGAGTTAAAGATGTAAAAATCGAATTTAAGAAAACGTTTTTGGAAAATAATTTCGAAAATAAAAGAGGTGTTAGTAAAGATAAAAGGTAAACTGATTTGGTCATCAAGTTTTAGATAAACATTGGTTTGAGAAAACTTATCTTATAAGGGTTAAAGATAAAGATGAAGTTATAAGAAGATAAAGATTGTTTTCTTAAAGAAAAAAATTTGAGGATTGTTAAACATCGCCCTGAAATTACTTAAAATCGCCCAAAATATATTTTTATAGACCATTTTACCATTTCCTCTTTTCTACACTACCCACCACCCCACCACCACCAACCTACTGTCATTTCACCTTCTCCTCTTTTCCCACCACCCACATCCCACCACACCTACCTTCCCTCTCCTCTTTTCCACACCACCCCCCACCCCCACCATCACCACCTACCTTCCCACTACCACCGTCGACCTCCACGCCATCACCTAACGTCCTCCACCGCATCCACCATGGGTTGAAATTTTTTTATATCGGCGAACGTCCGGCCAGGACGTTCAGCCCATGGGGCGATCGTCCGACCAGGACGTTCATCCCATGGGGCGATCGTCCGACCAGGACGTTCATCCCATGGGGCGAACGTCCGGCCAGGACGTTCGCGCCATGGGCAGAACGTCCTGGCCGGACGATTACCCCATGGGCTGAACGTCCTGGCTGGACGTTCGCCGATATAAAAAAATTTCAACGGCGGGAACAACACAAGAGAAGAGGAAGGTAAAGGGGAGGCTGGTGGGTGGCGGTGGTGCAGCAGGTGGTGGGGTCGTTTGATATTGAGGAAGAAGATATAGAGGGTTGGGTTTGATATTGAGGAAGAAGAAACTGATATTCTGGGTGGGGGTTTGATATTGAGGATGAAAGAGAAAGAATGAGGTAAGAAGGGTGGTTGTGGGTGGCGGTGGTGCAGCAGGTGGTGGTGCAGGTGGTTGATGATGGGGCTTTGATTTAGGAAAAAAAAAGGTTTAAAATGTAATTTCAATTTTTTTTGGGCGATTTTAAGTACTTTATGGGCGACGTATAGAATTTGAGAAAAGGTTTATCCCTTAATCTTAGGGGTAATAGATAGTCATAACTTAGAGAAGGATTTTCGATCATAATATAAGCTATAAAAGGGATTAAAACTCAGTTTCATAACTTATGTTTTCAGAGAAAAATATTGGAGATTTCGAGAACTGAAAACTATTTCCTAAGGCACAGAGTATGGCACAGAGTAAAGCACAGAGTTATAGTCAGTTTAGATAACTATTCAACGTTTGTAATCGTCCTCTAATTTGCTTGAATAAGAAGCACGCTTTTGAGGATTTATTCTTTCTATAATTTCATTAATTATAAAGAGTGGCAACACTTAGAGTTAAGTGTTGGGGAGCACTACTAGAGTTAGTAGTGGAGGAATCATATTGTATCAAGAGTTTGATATTCTATGATTCAAATAATAAAAGAGGTTGTTTGTGTAGACGTAGATCTCATAGGTAAGATTGAACCACGTTATTTCTGGTGTTTATTATTTGAATTCATTGATTTCATATTGTGTTATGAGTTAGTTTTCGCAAAAACACAAATCGTAGAATTTACGAGTGAATAACAATGTGTTAGGCACAATGCTATAGTAGAGATTTTGCGAAAAGCGGTTAGATTTTGTCACTCAATTCAACCCCCTCCCCTTCTCAAGTATCACCTTGTGCTCCAACAAGTGGTATCAGAGCAGGCTATTCTCGAAAGACTAATCTCTAGAGAATAGAAGTCATGAATATGCAAGATGACTCTCGAGATAGACACTCAAAGTGTCTAATTTTTAACGGAAAAGACTACTGATGGTGGAAGGTGAGGATGAGGATCTACATTTCAGGATCATACTAAAGTTATAAGGAAAGGATCGATCCTTATCCAAACCAAAGATGTTGAAGGAAAAATGGTCGACAAGGATGAAGACAACTATGACTCACTCAACTATGCAAAGGCTGAGAAAACCTACAAGGCAATGAGTATTCTCCAATTCGGAATTGGACCTGATGAATAATCTAGACTCTCGGCTTGCACTATTGCAAAAGAAATATAGGACACACTGGAGTTGGCCCATGCATGAAGGTACGAATGAGGTAAAACAATCTAGAATAGATTTGCTTGTCCAACAATATGAATTGTTTACTATGAATAAAGACGAATCTATTAAAAGAGATGTTCACTAGATTCACACTTATCACTAATGAATTACGTTCTCTAGGCAAAACTTACACTTTTGAAGATCTAGTAAGAAAAGTGTTGAGAAGTTTAACAAAATCGTTGGCTTCCCAAAATAACTGTTATCCAAGAGGCTAAAGATTTGACTAAACTCTCATTAGAATAACTAATTGGCTCATTAATGACTCATGAATTGGTTTTAGATTCCAAAACTAATGAACCAAAAAATAAAGGTCTAGCCTTAAAAACTGAAATGGAAATTGAAGATAGTGATAGTGATATGATGTTCCACTTCTCACCATAAGATTTCAGAATTTTCTCAAGAAAAACAGAAACAATAATCCCAAAAGAAGTGGGAATTCCAAAGGTAAGGGCGCCACTTCTAACTATAAGAAAAGTACTACTAACTTTGGTTGTTTCAAGTGTGGAGAGATCAATCACTGGATTAAAGAATGTACCCTATGGGATAATGAAAATCCCAAGGAAAAACAGGATCAATCTAAGAAAGAATTCAAGAAAGCAATGATAACTGGCGTCTGGGGAGATTCGGGTTCTAATGAAGAATAATTAGAGGTACAGTGCCATTAGGCAAAACTTCTGAATGTTGTCCAGACATCACTGAAAAATGCAGATTGATCATCATTGGACCTTTCTCCATTTTTCTTCTTTGATTTCCAACACTCAGATTTAATATGACCCTTCACATGACAATAGTTACAGTTTTGCAAGAATTCTTTTTACCATGAGCAACCAAAGCATTTGTGGGAGCAGAATTATGAGATTTATTAACCAATTTATTGTCAATTAAATCTCTCTGAGTTAATGCCTCCTTAACATCCTGCAAACTCAAATCACCTTTACTATATAATAAGGTATCTCGAAAATGCTCATACAAAATGTGGTAAAGAACACAACAACCTAATAGTCATATCCTCATCATCAATCTCACCATCGATGTTTCGCAAATCTATAATTATAGAGAAGAATTCATCTAAATGAGACTCAAGCGGTTTACATTTTTCTAGACTGAGATCATGAAGTCTAGATTTCAGTAGTAGACGGTTGGTCACGGATTTTGTCATATAAAGTGACTCCAACTTCAACCACAAACCCGCAACAGTCGTCTCTTTGGCAACCTCTCTCAAAACTTCATTAGATAGACTTAAATGAATCGCTGAGAGTGCCTTCAAATCCATATCCTCCCACTGATCATCTGTCATGTCCGAAGGTTTTTTGGATGCACCTACCAGAGCCTTGTAACAACCACTTTGAACCAGGATGGTTTTCATCTTTAATTGACATAGGCCAAAATTTACTTGCCTATCAAATTTCTTAATATTGAATTTCATCGATATAATCAAAAAATCAAACTTGTTCTATAAACACCTAAGATCTTAAACAACCAAGCTCTTAATACCAATTTGTTAGAAAATAGGATATTGTAGTTTGATTAATGCGGAACAGAAAATCAATGAATTAATAAAGGTGAGAAAATAATAAAAATGAACAAACAAATAACACAAGGATTTACGTGGTTCAGTCAAATTTGACCTACGTCCACAGGTGGGGGATTAGAGCTTCTTCACTATAATGGAGAAAAACAGAGAGAATAATACAAGGAGTCCTAAATTCTATTAGAGACTAAAAGTGTTTCATAAGTTGTGTCTGAATAATAAACACCAAGAGGTCCTTTTATAACATAAGAAACCTCGCACAAAAAACCCTAGAATATACTCCGCACAAAATCCTAAAATAAGAAAAAACTTATTCGAAAACGGATCTCGCAAAACGCGTGTCGCGGTGGCTATCGCGAGTCGCGATGGCTCTCGGCAGTTCTTCGTAAAACGGCGTAACTTTCTCGTTTCTAAGCGGAATATGGCATATGACCTATCGTTGGAAAGCACTTTGAACAAGTTATCACCTCCAATTTGAATCACATCAAAACCATTTATATATTGAGAGATATGTGAATTCAAAGTTGGCCTTATACCATTCACAAGATTTCAGGTCATAAATAACATTCATTTTTACTAGAGTCTCAAACGAATTCAATAAATTTTCCACAGTCGAAGAAACCTAACAGAACAATGCGGCACCAAAAAGTTGGATTCTTTTATATATAGGAATTGTGTGCACGTGTGCGCATGCGAGTCAAAGTCTTTATTTTTTTATAAAGGTAAGGAAAAAGAAGATTAGGAGACCCTCCGCACGAGGGGAGCTCCAACCTTATCGTTTACAAGGATTGAATGAAAAGCTGATTGAGTACAATTTTCAATACAAAAACTAGAATCTATTAGATGACCAACATTGGTAATCCAATCTGCTGCTTTGTTAGCTTCCCGATAGACATGTCGAATAGTCCAAAAAGAAAAGGAGCGGAGAGAAGTCTGGATATCCTAAATGATGTGGGCAATCTGCAAGGGGGCGACCAAACGCCTTTGATGGATTTGATAATCATGAGGTTATCTCCTTCGTTGTGGAGATGAGTAATAGCTTGCTCAGTGGCGAGTCTGACTGCATGCTGAAAGGCGGTAGCTTCTGCCACCGAAACTGAAGAAGTACCCAGGTTTAAAGCTGCGGCTTTGACTAAGTTGGCGTCGGAATCTCGGATAATAAAGTTGTTGCTGCTGAAGAATCACGAAGAGAACCGTCGAAGTTGAGTTTATTTAATTGCTTGTGAAGCGAACAAAATAATAAGTAATGATCCATAACTTTACAGTAAATCTTTATAAAATAAGCTTTACTGATAAACATAGGTTTCAATTTAGAGCTTTTCAAATATGAAGTCTATCACTTAGGTAGATTCAGGAAAAAAATCCCATTGCAAATACTCCCTCCGTTTCATTTTAATCTACACACTTTGACATTTTACACTATTCACAAATTTCACTTTGACCATCATTTGTAATTTATACACGGATGAAAACATAATCATGTAACATCTTGTTAGATTTATCATAACATGTATTTAGTAATATGTACTTTTTATAATTTTTACAAATACAAAACTAAAAATATGTCCTCAAAATTTTACATTAGCACGCGTGCAAAGTATAAATATGTAGAATAAAATGAAACAAAGGGAGTATTTGTTGCAGCTGCTTTAGGTTTAAAGCCTAGAATAGCACCATTTATAGTGTAACAAATAAAAGTATTAGAGTAATTACGGAAACCAATTGCACTGCAGTGCTATGTCGGACATGGATTACAAAGGAGGTACCCATTGCAATCAGAACATTGTAGATCTACGTTTCTTTGAGGCGAATTAGGTTCATTTTCAATATTTTCATGTTAATTTCATCTACCGTAATAACTTTGATATGCGTTTATTGAGGCCTTTTCTTGGCTGAACTTCTATTCCTCGCCCCAAAATTACTTAAAATTGCCCTCAAAAAAAGTTGAAATTACAAGTAGACTTGGGGTGATTTTAAGTAATTTTGGGGCGATGTTTAACAATTCCGTTCCCTGAAGGGAGCCCCATAGAGAGAACAAGTTCAGCAGTAAAGATACCTGTTGGCCCTGCTCCCAATGTGATTTTTACTTCTAGAAAGGCATCCAGCTCAAAAGGTGTCAAATGACAATTTCTTTAGCATGTTTCCTCACTAGCTGAATTCAGGATACATAACATCAGCAAGCCCACTACACTAGAAGCAAGAGCAATTCAAAAATGTCATGGAATCATACTGACCGCTGTAAGCTCTAGTTGTTCTGTGGTGATTTAAGATTTTATTTACTGATTTGATCTCCCCACTCATTCAGTACAGTACTAAACTTTGCTTCATCATATTCCAAACCAACATATCTTGTAGAATAATATCCTGTTGCATCTGCGGAATACAGATTCTTTGATTGTTCCATTCTGGTGTAATTGATGAACCAAGAAATGAAAATAATCATCAACCAATACTTCTTCCACATCCATATTTTGTAGATTTGTTATAGTGAAACTTCAGATTGATGGTTTACCAGACCACTCAAAATTATATATATCTCATCCTTTTGAGGATGTGAACTATCACCAGCTATAAACTCATGAGTAGTGTCATTCAGCTTGATCAAACTACAAGAAGCATTCTTCTTGATCCTTCTAGTCTTTATGGAGCTCCGAGTTTTCGCAACATCATCCCACATATCAGAATTAGCATAAATGTCAACCATTACTGAGTAAAGCCCACTATCTTCAGGGTTCAACTTCTGTACATGCTTAGCTGCTTCTTCAGCAACTTCAACCATGCCATATGTTCTACAGCCAGCAAGCAAAGCTCCCCAGATAAAGATGTCACCCTGCATTGGCATATGTTCTATCAGTTCTAATACTTCTCCAACACAACCAGCACGTCCAAACAAATCAGCCATGCAACCATAGTGCTTTAGTTCTCGATGAACCCCGTATACAGATTCCATATCTCGAAAAATTTTACGTGCTTCACAAACGAGACCTGCATGACTGCATCCAACCAAAACTCCCAAAACACTAACATCATCTGGTCGAACTCCACCCTTAATCATCCTCGAGAAGTAATCCAAGCATGCCCTTCCGTGGCCATGCACAGCAAGCCCCATCAACAAAGCATTCCATGAGAACAAATTCTTCTCAGCGCTTGATTCAAATATATTTATGGCGTTCTCGATGCAGCCACACTTGGCATAAAAGTCCACCAAGCCAGTTAATAAGAATGAATCCACTTTAAGTCCATTCTGGATTATATAGTCATGAACTGCTCTGCCTTGCTCCAAATCTCCAAGTTGTGCACAGGCAGAAAGAACAGAGACCAGAGCAATGTTGTCTGGACGAATTCCAGATGATGAACGTAGCAAGCTATTGAAGAGGTCAATGGCCTCTTGGCATTCCCCCATATGGGCATAACCAGCAATCAGAGTACCCCATGAGACTGCATCACGAATAGACATTTTATCAAAGAGCAGACGTGCTCGTTCAATGTTTCCAGCCTTCATGAAGCCATCAATCAACGCATTATAGGATATTATATCTTTATGGCCACTCTCTTCAAATAACAAGCAAGCATCACTGAGACGATCCAATATAGCATAGACGTGAACTATGGAATTGAGAACAAATAAGTCAGAACTGAAGCCAGACTTCAAGGTCAGGGAATGAAGGGCAGCAGCAATTGAAGGGACACGAAGATTACCAGAGGCCTTAATGGCAAAAGGATAAGTGTGAAAGTCAGGAGAAACTAGAACACGGCGCATTTTTATGAAGAGTATGAGGGCTGACGCAGGAGCATGAAAGAGGTTCTCAACTCGCATCATTGTGTTGTAGCAAAAAGTGGTCGGTGATCTTATAATGTTGAACACTGAAACAGCGTAGTTTTTCATACTTGAAGACGCTGCACCACGATTTGAAGCAGCAAGCCGGGCAATTGTAAACAGAACATTTGGAAGAAGAAAGCAGGGATATAGAGTGAGGGTGCCTGTGGTAATGGCATTGGCATGAATCTGATGGAGCTGGGGAAAGGTTTTGCAATGCCTCAATAAATCTAATATGAAGTATTTAGCCATTGACAAGATAATCCTCCCAGCAGAGCTTCTTTCTTATGTCCATTTCATTTTTTTCACATAGTTCAATTTTGATGACAAGTCACACTTCATTCAAGAAACAAGCACCAAAACTTACACAAGGATGAATCTCCAAAACTGATCCAAAAGTAAATCTGCAAATGCAATTTGCATACTGTTTTGACCCGGCCAAAGCAAAGCTATGTGTATCTTAATACAGCACTGGCCACTTCAATCATATTGAATATCTGAACTCTCCTTATATAAAAAAGATATAGAAGATGCATATACCTGAAACCACATTTAGAAAATAAAATTCAATTAAAACATCATACAACTTGTGGTGAGATATTAACCACAATTTTATTGACTCGCTAAGTTAAGAAGGTCTCACAAACAGAAAGTGTCTTCTACAAAATTTTAAGATTTTGTAGTTCCTTCCTCTATTATACCCTTTTCTTCTATTCCTTCTTCTTTTTTTGATGCCTACACTTGTCATGAACTTTCTCATTTACGTACTGCTGATCTTGTTAGCCTAGCAAATGTGTTGTCTACTGTTGAGCCTTTTTCTTATGCTCAAGCTAACAATGACCCGAAGTGGCTGGAAGATACAAATAAAGAATTAGAAGCCCTGGAAAAGAATGGTACATGGGAAATTGTGGATTTACCTTCTAATACCAAGCGTGTAGGCTGTAACTAGATGCTTGAAACAAAATTCACTCCTCATGATTGTGGTGAGAGATGCAAAGGGCGATTGGTTGTAGGGGTGATAAGCAGATCAAAAGCAAAAATTACAAATTTACATACATTCAGTCAAGTTGCTAAGTTCACTACAACTGGTGATTGTTGTTGCCACAACTGTGATTGTCGTTGCAGCTCCTCGTGACATGGAACTTCACATTGTTGTTGTTGTTTTTATGAGAGAGGGCGAGGCCCTAATAAGAGAAACTCAGCTGGTTAGTTTGTTTATGCGTAGCTGGCAGGTTGTTATACATTCAGATAGAATTAGTTAGAGTTAGTTTTTAGCTTTTCCTACAATGTAATACTTAGTAGTTAGTATAAATAGATCTTCTTGCTGTAATCATCAATTGAGTTGATCATTAATAAGATTTTTACAGAGAAACTTTCTCTCTTTTATCTCATTCATGATTCAAATTACTTTTCCGTTTCTTTTTACTCGCTACACTTCTCATTTCACGGACTCCTAGGCGATTTTTGGAGAAGAGAGAGGTAGAGAGTAAAAAGAAAAGAGACCCATGTGGGAGGAGAGAGATAAAGAGAGTTTATTGCCCAAAAAAGAAGTGTAGCAAGTAATATGAAACTTCCCATAATGGAAAGTGTAGCGAGTAAAAAGAAACGGAGGAAGTATCTCCATTTCTCACATGTAGAAGCCTTGAATCCACCGACATTCTAAATATCATCCTCTCATTACCCACAAAGGCCACATTCTAAATATCATCCTCTCAGTGAAGATTCAAGCAGAACAGCATACATAAATCTGAATGTACCAAATCAAAGAACAGAACTTCACTGAACAAAATTTTCTTAAGTACAAATGTTTACCACCGTTTTTCTCTAAATAATACTACTAATAAGTATGCAATCTTTTTTTTCCTGCAAATACACAACTAATCATCACAAATGCTCCAAATTAACTCTTTTTAACATACTTTCTCAACGTAAAACATATATAACAGAAAATAGCTCAACAAAAAAATTACATATTATCATCATAAAAGCACAAAAACAATTACCAAGAATCAAGATACTCTCCCGATTAAGCTATAATCTGTTTCCCGCTCTTTCTCTCTCCTCTGAAGCTGCATCTCCTTTCAGTTCTGAGACTCTAGAAGGTTAAAACGCATCGTTTTAGTTGGAGTTATTCTAGTATCAATCCCAGTCAAAACGCACCGTTTAGGTCATTGGGCCACCATTGGGCTACCACTGGGCCATACCGGCCCATCGCTGAGTTTCAATTCTAGGGTTTTCAATTCTGAAATTGTACTACTATAAATATATGCTACACTGCAACTTAAGTTCTCAGCATGTGTCGCAGATTAAAAAAAAACTTTATTTCTCACATTGATTTTGTGTTTGAAATTTTGTACTTTATTTCTCTCTCTAGAATTTATCGATGATAGAGGATGAAGATGATGAGTTATGATGGAATGACGATGGTTTTATTACCATCGAACGATGCATCCGCTACGTTCTTACTGATTCATCCTCTATTTACTAATTCTTTTTAGTTTTTGAGAGTGGAAAAATATAATTAATTAGGAAAAAGATTTGAGATGAGATTTGTTATTTTCATGTCTAAGCATCTGAAATTTTTACTTTTTTTTTTTCTTTGTATCGATCCGTTATCCAAATATCGTAAAATATTTTTATGGGTTCCACGAGATTTTAACTGTATAAATTTTTTTTGAATGTGAGAAATATAACTATACAATTCGTGAGAAAACAAACAAAAGGTCAATGGTGAAATAATATATATGAAAAATTGTTCATAAATTTCATTGTTTTTTTTTTATTCTGTTTTTGAAAACCTATAAATCAAGGATGGTGAATTTGTATTTTATTATTAAAGTTATAAAAGGGTTTACTATTTCTGATTTCCTATTCCTCTTCCCTTAACTTGAGGGAGAAACAAATACTTCATCTGTTTTTATTTATTTTGACCATTTTATTTATGCAGAGGGAGAAAGGGGAAACAAATATAATACTATTATTTTTTGTTGTAGCAAATAAAAAAAAGCAGCGCTTGGAAAATGTAGCAAATAACTAAAAGGAGAGGGAGTACCATTTTATTTATGCAGTTTTTGTAATTAAATGAAATAATTTTTTTGTATGTTAAAAATAGAAAAAAAAAAATATAAGTTAAAGTTGATTTTTAGAAATAGTAATGTTATAATTATTAACAAATATAGCATACAAAATTACTGAATTTGTTATAAGAAGGAACTAAATGTTGCTCTTGGTAATATTTTCGTAAGTTAGTCTAATTAAAGAATTATAATAGTCCACATTTGTCAAAAATTTGGTTGGTTAGTTTTTGAGGAGTGGGTTAAACAAGTATCTTGTTTTTATATATTTTATAGGAAAATGATATACACAGCCCTAAGGGCTATGTATAAGGTGCTTAAAATAGAAATAAAATATTGAATCAAGCATTTATTACCTCAATTGATGTGAAAATGTGTCTTGAATTCTTAAACTGTTTCCATTTACAGTAATGTATTTAATGCGTATATGTAGCCCTAAGGGCTACATATAACATTACCCTATTTTATATAGTTTTTCCATTTAGACATAGTTGCATTATTTGCATAGTATTTACTATTCACATTTTACACTTTGATTATCTTTGGTGGTTTATATTTTAAGGAAAACATAGACATATAATAGATTCGTCTCTCTATATATTTTTTTTAATATTAACTTTTTATAACATGGTTGCTAAATACAACCTCACTTTACTCATACAACCCTACAAAATATCTTAAATGCCTTTTGCCTCAAAACCCATTTCTCTCTCTAACTACTCTCTCCACTCCTCTCTCTCCATCTTCCTATTCGCCTCTTCAGATTTCCATAGATGAATCACGAGTTTAAAAACCAACTGTCAAGGACTTTATAGCATACTATGAACCAGTAACTTGAAGAAACAACATTAGCCACCTGGAAAATTCACACAATCTGCACAAGATTCCTTGCGAAATTGTATAATATCAGAAGTGAAGAATTACAAAGGCAAGGTGCACCTGGAAAATTCACACAATCTGCACAACATTAACCCAGTACCAATTGAATCCTCTCTCTCCATCTTCCTCTTCGCCTCAAAACCCATCCTTATCACGAGTATTTCGTGCAAGGTGCACGAAACGGATTCAATTGTTTCGTGCAGATTGCACGAAACGGAATCAACTGTTTCGTGTAGTCTACACGAAACGGAATCAATTGTTTCGTGTAGTCTACACGAAACAGACTAATCATGCATTACGAATCATAATTACGAAAAAAAATCCACAACTTGAATCATAATTACGAAAAAAAATTCACAACTTACATCAGATTGAAATTCGATTGGGTCAAAATTATGGTCTATTGAATATCAAATTAAAATTTGTAGAATGAAGTTTTTTATATCTAACATTTAGAGAGGAGGGAATATTTTTAGAGAGTGAAAGGGTTTTTTTGGAAAGAATATGATAATAAGGGTTTTTTAGGGTTTTTTTAAGGCTGCGTTAGTGAAGTGAGGCTGCGTTTAGCAGCCCCCAAAGAATTTTTACTCATTGATAATTGAAGATATTAACGTTTGAAATCATGCATCGGCAAGCGTAAAAATATGAAACGGTGTACTACTTTTACACGGAGAAACTATTAATTGGATTGAATAAAACTGAGTTAAGTTCTTATTCATTATCGTTTTGTAGTTTAGTTTTAAAAAGACTGAATTAAAAACAAGAATATGGAAACCATAAAAATGTTGGTTGTAATTGTTGTAAGTTTTCAAAATTAACATGTCACTATAAGTATTATAGGACTATTCTAAGTTGAGGGATTCTCAAATAATCGACTTGACTCAAGCCTTGTTTGGCAGAGGTGGGCATGGGTCGGGCCTGTTCACGGGCTCGGCCCGCGGGCTTGAGTAAATGGCAGGTCGGGCCGGACCCGGGACCATGAGTGGCGGGTTTGAGCGGGTCGGGCTTGAAATTTCAAAAATTTGTCCACGGCCTGGCCCAGGCCCACGGGCTCGCGGGCCGGCCCATGCTTTATGTTGTATTTTTGACAGTTTTAGGGTAAAAAACAATGGAAAGAAGCGTTCGGCCCGCGGGCCACATAACGGACAACCGGTCGGGCCCAAATCGTGCCGGTTCGGCCCATGCCCACCTCTTGGCACTAACGTTTTATGTAGCGGTTAGCGGTGTAAGAATATCAAAATGCTACTTAAGAAAATTATAAGTGTTTGGTAAGGTAGTGGTTGTAGTAGCGACTAGCGAGTAGCATGTAGAGTAGATTATAGGTGGCGGTTGTGGAACGTTAATACAAGTAGCATTTGAGATTTAGAGGTAGCGGTCTAACAAATAAATAGTAATATATAATAGCATAATGTAGAATTATTAACCAATGTTTTTTATTTCATTTTTCTTTTACTGGTTATTAATTGTTTTATTTTAAGGCAATTTAATGTTTATTTTACAATAGCAAAGATATAATGTAAATATTTATTTTAAATATTTTACAAGCATTTTAGTTAAAATAGGTAATATAAATTTTTCGAGGGTTGAATATTTTCTTAAATTTCTACATTTCTTTGAGGAGTTAAGTCGTATATTCCTTTTTGTGTAACTTCTTTGAAAAAATAAATATTGAATTTAACTATTAAACGAACATATGAAATTATTGTACTTTCTTCGTTTTTTTACATGTTACACTTTTCAAATTACGGACTCCTAGGTAATTTTTGGAGAGGAGAGAGATAGAGAGAAAGAAAACAAAATGGTCTCATGTGAACATGTGATAGGAGAGAAATAGAGAGAAGTTATTGCCCAAAATAAAAGTGTAACATCTAATTTGAAATTTCTTAAAAGTGTAACATGTAAAAAAACCGGAGGAAGTAGTTCATTTCAATGTCATTTATTATCTTTTACATTTTCAACAACTACTTTTGTCAAACACTCTTAATTAAATAACTACTTTAATCGCTGACAGGTATTAGTAGACAGCTGACAGCTATCCCCAATACAACCGCTAAAAGCCACTAAAACCTGTTAGTTTTGCCAAACACGCCCTCAATTATCCTACCTACTTATAATGAATGGAAATATTAGGGTGGTATTGATTTGTGATGAGTTAATATTTTTGGGTAAAAGAGGAGTTTTCCTTTGTTTAGAAGTAAGGTCGGGATAATAAAATAGGCCTTTCGAATTCGACCAATTCATCCAAAATAATGATTTACAATTTTTATGGATCATTTGCATCAAATTCGGACCACGTTATTAGATTAAAGATTAAAAAGTTGAAGAATTGAACATTATGAAATACTTCCTCCATTTCTTAGTAAGTGTAACATAGATAGTGCGAGAATACCAAAGAATGTAGAGGGATAAAGTTGAGACCACAATAAAGTAGAGTAATTTGAGTGATGAAGCAAACAAAATTGCAGTCCCCTCTCTTTTTTGGTGGCATATTTGTAATAACATTGACTTTTTATACCATTTTGAACTAAGTTGAACTTATTTTGACTATTCAAAATAAGTAAAGTGTTGCACTTATTAAAAAACGGAGGTAGTGTACATTTTTTTATTTAGCTTTGTTCCTCTAAGCGCATTTCTAGTGATAATTCTAATTCATATTTAACTTGTATATATAATGTCACGTCGATGGTCGAAGTAGCAGCACTTTTGAGCTACATATAGTATAAGTTATGATCTCACATGGCAAAATGTTAGCCTAAAATTTATAGGATTTTTTAACTAGAATAATACAAACTTTTGGCGGTTCGCTCGCAATAATACAAATTTTGGATTATTTTTTAATGATACAAACTTCACACTATAATTCTTGCAGTAGGTCAAGTTGACCTGTGACTTGTAAAACATGTAAATTTTGTATCATAGAAAATCTTCTTCTCTTCCTTCTCCTCCCCCACCCTTGCCCACCCGAAAATGGCCGCTTCTTGGGCCTTCAGCAAAACCTTAACGCATCACTCTGGTTTGAATTAGCATCAATTAAGATCGTTCTCGCAACATTAGAGCAATATCTTCTTCCCTTCACCACCACCATTGCGTAGCATAACTCAGCTTTGGGGCTCGAGCTAATTTCTTCTACGTGAATTCTAATGAAGATGACGGTGTCGCCACCGTTACCACTGTCATTTTTCCTCTCTCCATAGCATAAAAGTACCTCTAAAATTCTCAATTTTGGAACCACAAAAAATTACGATTTACAGAAGAAAAAAAAATTAACAAAAAACAAAAGAAATAAAAAAACAAAAGGTTAGATCCAAAATTTCTCATGTTAATTGTCAAAAAACCGAAGGCATAGAAATAAGAGCAATAGCTCAAACAACGCAACACTCAGATGACGGAAACATCAAACCTATCAGCAACACAAGACAAGTTGCTGGTGAAGTGGGGGGGGAGGGGACTGGGGGTGGTCTCTGGTTGCAGGTGTGGGAGAAAATTGTTTTTTTTTTTAACAAATTTAAACAACCAATGACATGGTGACAAGTGCCTCATTTGACCTATTTATCACATCCGATTTTGTCTTGCTCTAGGAATTTCGGTGTAAAGTTTATATTATAAAAAAAAATTCAAACGTTGTATTATTGTAAGCGAACCAGCGAAAACTTGTATTATTCTAGTTAAAAAATCCAATTTTATATTCATCTACGTCTAACTATATTGCTCAACAAATTAAGCTATATATTGCTTTGTCGAACCAATTCCATCTTACTTCCCCAAAAGCGAATTTGGATGGGTATCTCACCCCAACATTTCAATACTTCTCCATCGAATTCAAATCACAAGTTTCCGGATCCAAAATTTCTGATTGAATAGCATATTCTATTTGCACAACTACAATAAGTGCTCTCCCAACCAACAACTCGCACAAGTCAACCTACCAAACTACAAGGTTAGGTTCACTGAAACTCTTAAGACTAGGTAGATGGTAAGAGGCAATGCATCAACATAAGATCTAATTATGTTTAAGAAAGATAAGCCAAGTACAGTTCAAATAAAGTAACTCGAATCGATGAAATAGGGAGTGGGAAGAAGTCGGAAGAGAAGTTGCTTGAAGACTTGCAATTTACTTCTAGTAATAATATGATCATTACTTAGCGAGACTAATATTACCGAAATAGATATACATGTATACAATTTCCTCATCACCACCCAACATGTGCAATGGTGTACGTGTATTTACATGAAGCCTGAGTGAAACTTGACCTATGTTGGTGTATTTCTTAGCTTAGACCACGCAGATTGCTATCAGAGCATTATCACCTAGCCAACAACCTGCTATGCTTGGACTTATCATGACGAGCACGACGAGCTGCATCCTGAATCCTGCGATCATGCTCTTTGAGCATCCGGTCAAGATCTTTTGAGGGATGGAGTAATGGGCCAGACAAGTGAATTCTGTCACCGTCAGGTGCAAAACTATGCTGGATAAAAGAAAACAGAGAAGAATATACAAATTAGACGTGAAAAAAACATACTTCAAGATACTACAATAATTTCACTCTTCAGTTTTGAGACTAAGTTAGGAGCCAAGAGATGGCTATAATCTTTTTTATCTATGGAGGTCCACATCCAGCCATATATAATGAATGTTTATTATTCTGCACTTTTATGCTCAAGCAAGATATTTGACTTGATATCACACAGGAAATGCCTGAAAACTCACCGGTGCTGGTCTCCTAACACGTGTTTTTTCTTCAAGCTGATGCCAATCCTCTTCTCTTTCTCCCTGCAAATCATTAATAGGTCCTGAATATCTTTCTGCTGCATCAAGAGCCTTTTTATTTTGTGGAAAGCCAAATCTTCGACGATTATCTTCAACAGCCGAACTCCTACTTGGTGCTGGACTAGATAAAGTTGTTAAATTGGGTGGCCTTGAAAATGATGGGGGATCATTCAGTTTCCTATCACCATTTGACCATCCACTAGCACGAGTTAAAGGTCCTGAATATACGCCTCTCTGATGAAGGCGGTCAAAGATCTCTTTACTCACTTCTTTGACAGCTTCTGAATTACGTGTAGAACCAGAAGTAGATTCCTCTTGACGAGATCTGGAAGACTCAATTTGAGGCTTTGATTGGGATTGGCTCTTCTTTCTCTGAAATGAGTTATAATATAGTTCAGCAAATACACATATCGTGTAGTCCAGCAACAACTCCGAAGAAATAACATCCAAAAGAAAGTAAAAAACAAGAAAAAGTCAAGAGATCATAGAGCTAGTTACCTTTCCAAAGAATATATGCACACAACATGATTTGTTAATATAGTATATCTTGTAACCCAAAATAATATAATCTTGCATAATTAGAGAGCGCATTATTTAATTTTAAAGTATTCAGTATGTGAAGGTTGTTCGAAACTTGAAAATCCTGTAGTTGTCAAGGATATTCAAAATAAAGCCATTTGGAAGTAAGGTCATCCACATTCAGAAAGAAATTCTTAGTCCTAAAAGTTAATGTCATGCTAAGTGACTATATAAGTATTATGGTAACATCCCACCCTTCACAAGAAAAAAAAAAAGGGACCAACATAACAAGTAATGTTATGGGTATGGGCGTATGGCCCTCATTTCCCTTTCCATTTACTTCCACCAATAAAGATGATGCAGTCAATGACAAAGACGTCTTGTATTAAGGGGGAAGAAAATAAAAGGCATGACCATATTTGGAAATGACGTGAGTGAATAAAACTAGAATATTAGGACCTACAACTAATCTAATTCCCTTCTTAGGACATGTACCACGCGTAATTTCAGTTGGACTGTTGTAAAATTGTTCAATCCCATGCATTATCTGTTGAGTATTGAAAGAACAATTAGTAACTTAGTAGGATATAAATAACAATAGTGACACTCAAGTTATTACCATTGGAATAATTCCTTGGTTTAAGGGCTACTAGTTTATATAAGGATAATTGTCAACAAGTTAGTTACAGAGACTGGACGTTTTAGTGCAATTAGAGAATTGCTGATTTGGTGAGTAAATGTTTGTTTAACAAAGAACTGGCTCATATATGACTATTAGATGTAACGAAATTTGCAACTGGTGTAATCAACGATTTATGATGATTTAGATGGAAGAAGTCAGAGGTGTGTGTCTCAAAGACACAATCTCAACCTCAACGGAAGAGCAAATCGAGAGTTGATGTCATGTAAAAGGTCTTGACTCTTTCTTGAGAAAGCTGCGGATGAGGCCTTAGTGAGGATGACGCCAAAAATAGTTAAATAGAGAGAAATTAGTTATTAGAGTTAGTGTAATTGTGAGTCCTTGGACTATCTACCATTTGTGAATGGAGTCTAATAGAAAGGGGCTCAGCACGTTAAATATTTGTTATTCTTATTCACAGGTATGTAAGATTATGCTTCTTTGTGGGATTTGAAGGATTCATTCTATCACCCTATAAGAGTAAGTGTTTGTAAATTAAGCAATCAGCTCACATTGCGCAAGATAGTACTCAGCTACGGAGTAACACAATTATCTATGGAATTAAATCACATGCTTCACACTCAAGCGCAAATAAAGAGCCACTCTACCTGCAATGATGATAGAAATTTGGCATTAACCTTGGCCGATACAGTAGCACCAGTTTCTTGTGCGACTTGTCTTCCTTGGTCAACCCTATCTCGCCTGCTTGCCAAAGCTTGTCGCCTACAATAGTAACAGAGAATACATTACTGACACAAATAATAGACTTAATACCTTCAAAAACGTTGTTTGGGGGGTGTTGTGGAGATACTGTATATTGCTAACTATATATGTGAAATCAATTTATACAGAAATAAATAAATAAAAACTTGGCTGTCCAATTATCATAGGGTGAGACAGAATTAAGACTACAACATAACATGGTGCATCAGAGGAGATTGAGAAAAGCCGAAAACTGCATAAGTAAGCTCAAGTTAAGATACAACTATCGTTAAGTATCAATCCTCTAAAAACCAAGGGTAAAACTTGCATGCCAAACATAACCTACACCAGACAATGACATTCCACGGAAGGCCTAGAGGAAAAGAGGGGGGTTCAGTAAATTATTAAGCACAGAATTGCTGATGGGCAACGTGGCGAAACGGTTGGAAGAATAACATTGTTATATATCTGTTTTTACATGTTTAAGAAGTTATCATTCTTACGAAATTGTTTGGGAAGATAACTTCAAATGTTGAGACTCTTCCCACTTAAGCAATACTTGGGTCCATTTAAAGAAGACAAGGCACAGGTAAGAAAAGTCAGTTTTTCAAAAAAGAAAAGTTATATATAAAACCAAAAGCATGGCAGCTCAAGAAACTAGTTTAGAGACTCTTGGAGAAAGACAAGTCAGAAAAAAAAACCTTGTGAAACACTTTAACAGGTGGGTGTTGCATTGTTGCACTATCCACATATTCCTTTTTTGACCTTCTTTAATAATTTATACATAAGGAAAAACATGGTAATGTGGGATCTTGTTAGATAAGTCTCGTACATAGTTTCATAATATCAATTTTCTATAATTTTTACTTAAACATAGTTATAGATATTAATGTTTGGGTATGACAAATAAAAAAAAAGGAGGAAGTACTTAAAAATTAAAATGCATAGGATAATAACTTTTTATTTCGTTTTTTTAGCATGATTCTACTTGGAGGTGGACGTACGCTTCATAAGTTTTCCAGCACGTACTTGTTGGCTTTAACACTATATGTAGCAACGAAGTCATAGGACTTTGAAACTGATCCGATCCAAATGATCAATCAATGCAAAATCCCTTTTGTTGACTTGCGGGCCAAAGATCCATGCCTTTAGCTAAATTTCAGCAATCTAGGACCCATGATCTGGAAAGAGTTGACTATTCTCTTCTCACTTTTACTAAAATTAGGAGTCTAATAACGGAAGTTTCAAATAAACATTTATCAGAAGAAAATGTAATTCTGATATAATGTAATTTCTGGTCCAAAGAGAGTTTCTCGACAACGCATTTGGTGTTCTGAGAACTTCTAATTTCAGTTCAAAGTTTCCTAGTATCTTCTTCATTGTGCTATAATAAGAGGCAAATGTAATATTAGAAGATCAAATTTCAAATTTAAGCTTATAAAAAAGTTATTTTTCTCCCAAAAAACTATCCTCTTTACTCTCCTAGTGAGAGGTTCATTTATACTTGAATCCTTTTAGTATATTTAGTTAGTGAAAGTTCCTCGAGGTTGGATGAGGAAGAGTGTAAACATTGTGTTTAAGTAATATTCATCTACTTAGATTCTCTAAGTGCTCCACAATCAAGGTTGATTCATATCCTTTTCTTTGTTTTCAGTTTTTTCAAACACAGAAACCAAAAGACAGCATTTGTTTGGGAAAGCATACGCTTACAGCTTGTTAGAGCAAAACTGAGGCTTACAGCTTAAATCAAAACTGTGGAAACCGTTTCTCAACCCATTTCCTGAAAACAGTTACTGCATGGTCCTCTGTCAGTGCCCCCATTACAAGAAAGTGAAATACCAATTTGCTGCAGAAGGATAGTTAATAATTGTTGTAAGTTGAGGGAACAATGGACAGAGAACATGCCATAAATGCTGGTTTCGTGGACTACAATGCATCTCCATCGCACAACATGCCATAAATGCTGGTTTCGTGGACTACAATGCATCTCCATCGCACATCCAAAAACCATGCCTCCAAGAGTTCTCAAATATTGAGATGTATATAAATCATGTTCTCTGTTAACTCTTGAGTCAACACAAGACTATTACAATTGTTTTTTTCCAGCTCTATTCACCAAGTTTGCTTTTCAATCTAGGGTTGGGGTAAGGTGATTCTCTAAATCATTAAAAAACATGGATAGCTTATCCAGAAAAGATACTATATTGACAAAGTACCCAATTGCAATGCAATACAAAGAGCTTCAAAGAATGAGAAGTACCTTCTAATTTCTTCCTCACGCCTTCTTGCATCTATCTCTTTGCTAGGAGGATATTTAGGCAAGTTTGAGGGATCACAAGCAACAGGCTTACACGTAAAAAACTGCAAATTGAAAAAATTCTGATAATATCAAGAACCGAAAAAGAGAAACAGTGGCACAAACTACCAACTAGAAAGAAGTAAACGTTTACATGTGAGCTCTATAAAGAAACAAAGCAATGTTGAGAGATAATCACAACCAAGCCCTACTAAGTACTAACCATATATAAGACAAAAGGCAGGGGAGCACAGAGAAAGATGAAGTAAGATCTGCAGCACTTTCAGGCAAAGGGATCAAAATCTCAGACCACCATGTTATTTTTGTTACTTTTAGTTCGAGACAACAGAATTTGAACTTGTTTTACGCTTCTTCTATTGCACAAAATAGCCTAACACTTCTAGCCTTATCTCATATCAGATATAAGCATTACCTTCTAATGTTGGAGAGAGAAAAGTGGGCCATTATTTATGTAGGAGAAAGAGAGTGCGATGTTTATTTAATATAGAAGAGAGATGGTGATTTATTATACTAATACAGGAGAGAGAATCACTCGGAACCATGCATAACGTGGGTATATTAAAATTCCAACTTTAGCTCCTTGAGGTAGCAAAACAATCCAACTTCAGTAATCCGAGGTTAACGGAGTAAAATATTCGTCGGGACCACATGTATAGGACAAAAATGGATGTATTAAAATCCTGCGCTCATGTCTTAAATCATTAGAACACAAACAATCTTAACTTCAGAACCCTTGCCAATAACTTTCTAAACTGTGTTCCAACAATTTACTAAAGTGAAAACATGATTTCAACACATTATCCTGATGGAAATTTAACACTGTAGGCACTCAAGCCACTAAAGTTGGATTATTTTCCAATCTTAGGGTACTAAAGTTGGAATTTGAAAAGATCAAGGTATTAAATTTGGATTAGGCTAAACCTGGAATATGACAAGGTCAGGGTACTAAACTTCAATTAGGCTAAACCTCAGGAGTCAGGACACTAAAGTTTGAATATAACAAGGTCAAGGAAATTTAACACATTATCCTAATGGAAATTTAACACTGTAGGCACTCAAGCCCCAGGAAAAAAAATGCGCTCGCGGTCGCGTTCACGTTGTCGCGGGAATGGCTTGTAACGGCGAAATAGAACGTTTCGAGGCCGACGCGGCGTGAATTTTTTTTAAAAATTCACATTAATATGTTTTAACCTTATTTGCATTTTTATAGTTTATGAAGCATTATTACAATAATATAATCAAATCTAATAGAATATCATGTTTCCTCAACTATATAATTAAATCATAAAAAAAAATTGGCCAATGTTTGAAAAGAACGGATGTAACGGGGATAAAATCGTTCTAACGCGGCGAGTTCGTGTTACGGAACGGACAACGCGGCGAAGTACATGAATTTTATTATGGCGTTCCGTAACGGGATCTCGCGGAACGGCAAATCCAAAATCCGTTACAGAACGGCCGTTCTGTAACGGAACGGGAGAGTTTTAATTCCCTGCTCAAGCCACTAAAGTTGGATCGTTTTCTAATCTTAGGGTACTAAAGTTGGAATTTGAAAAGATCAAGGCACCAAATTTGGATTAGGCTATATCTGTAATATGATAAGGCCAGGTTACTAAACTTCAATTTGGCTAAATCTGTAATATGATAAGGTCAGGTTACTAAACTTCAATTTGGCTAAACCTCAGGAGTTAGGACACTAAAGTTGGAATATAACAAGGTCAAGGCACTAAGTTAGAATATGAAAAAGGTCAGGGCACTTCATATTGCTTTCACACCTACATTGAGCATTTTGACACTTTCAATCCACCATGGCAAGTCGAAGACATGGAACTTCACCTCCCAACCTTCTCTAGCAACAGTCCTTCGTCCAGATAATAATAATCTTTAGCTGAACTTCTGCAATTTGCACCTTTAAATCTGGAGACCTTATGCCTTGAGTCTCATCAGCCTTAGCGAAAAATCTGGCTGAACATAGAATGAGTTGCCACCTTGCTTAAAATTGCCATCTGCATTCTGTTCTGCAGAATAGAGCACAACCAGTCTTGCCTCCGAGCCTGGTGTTTATCCCTTCTCTGCCTGCCCCCAACACCCCCCCCCCCCCAAGCAGCCAAAACACATATATCCAGTATGCTTTAAATGTTCATCTACACTATCACTCGGTCATTCACCTCGCTAACAGTCAAGGAAACTTGAGAATTAATATATCAACTGAAAGAGACATTACTAACAGGGTAAGTCGTTGTATCTCGACCTGCCTTAACGATAACTTCTCCAACTTTCCCCTACTCTCCATTGCATGCAGCAGAGACATAAGAACTTACAAGTAAACCCCTCTTTGTTTAACTAATAAGTACACGGCTAATGATTTCACCATAGGAGAGTTAAGTATTGAAAGTCGACCAACGGTCAACCAAAAAAATGAGAAACCCTCGATTTAAGTCATATTTACAGATAAAATTGATGTAGTGCACACATCATTTGACAGAATTATACTCATTTAAAAGACAGATGAACTTGACATGCTACACCAACTAGCATTTCGGGGCTTATAATTGAATTGTAAACGTTACTGATAGACTTCAAGGATGTACTGAAATTCCTGCTCAGAAGGAAAGCTGGAGCAGCACAGGGGTAAATATCAATGACACAATTCTCAACCTAACAGATCTTCTATTTCAATTTCCAGTATGATAGCAAACAGGTTATACCTTGACCCAGTTACCAGATCTCTAATTTCCATTACCAGAAAACAAAAGAACAGATCCAAATTACTTCATCGATAGATGTTTATATACCTCACTTTCAAGAGCAGAAGCAGCAGTTCCACGAGAAGCAGGATCTATAGATAGTAAAGTCTCGATAAGAGCCAATGCAGGAGCAGATAAGTCCTGAAATCTCTCAGTAACACATCCATGATAAGGTCGTTGAGGTTTGAAAGCTGTTGAATGTGGTAACTTCGATTTTTCCCAATATTCTTCAGGTGGAGAGCCACAAAGTTTGAAGATTTTGTGCAATTGTTCAACCTAAAAACATATCCAACTTATATAAAAGTTCCAAGGCAAAAACGTTTCAGAAAATGGAAAGCTTAAGTTATAAAATAGACACAAAATTCAAGTCCATTGGTCTCAACCTATTCTCTTAACCTGTCAATTGATTCACATAATAAAAATGTTTCAGCTGCTTGACATCTTTCATCTTAGCATTAGGTATTCACAATGCACTCCTGATAATATGTAGGTACAAGAAAAAAACACTAGACATTCACAAGGTTCAAGTCCTTTTGTTTCACCTATTCTCCCAGCCAGTAATCAATAGATTCACATATTAATTATTTTAGTTGTTTGTCATTTTTCATCTTAGTATTCTGTTTTTATCATGCACTTCTAAATATATATATGTACAAGAAAAAAGCAACTTAAATGGACAAGAATAAAAAAAAATTATATAAACCCTATATATTTATCAAATTAATGATGTAGACAATGCCGATTACAACTAATATGATAGGTCAGTTGCATGAGCCAAGCTTCTATCACCAGTGGTCATCCACTACGATCCAAGATTTTGTCTCCAATGGTCGTCCACAGAAATCCTTAGCCTTTTTCCTCTATTATGTCGTATGTTAAATGCTCTTACAAACCAAATTTCTTCAAATCATTGGCCACTGCTAAGACTCAAATTCACTAGCTGCTCACCAAGCCAAATAATGTAGGAAATAAAGCAATAAAGGATAGATAGTTGTATTGATTGATCACCAATGCTTACAACCCCTTTACTTTTCGAGAGGTAAACGACTCTCCCACTGATTTAGTCACTCACTCAATTCTTTGCATAAACCTCTCTCTCTACCTCGTGGTTTATTTATACCCATATTTACAGCTCAGTGGATAAAGGACTAACTAACTTGTCACACCAGATTCTCTGTCAAGAGAATGACTCAATTATCCCCAGCTAGGATAACGATATTCCCCTTTTGTTGCAATGTATCTGTCTGGACCCTTCTTCCTTCTCTGGTAAGTAAACCTCAGTGGTGGGCGAACCTGGACTTGGGCCTTAGCAGCCACGCCCTCCATCCAAATCATCTTCGGCCTCCTTCGAATTCATTCTAAATCTTCACAATCTTAACTCAACAATACTCTTACTTATCCATCATGTGGTTGACATCTCACATGCCAAACCAAATAATCATGACAAGAACAAAGTAAATCATCGTTTCATATCTAACTCCGAATATACCTCATAGAATATTTTTCTAAGCCATCAATATAACAAGATTTGCTTCTTTAACCTGCCAAAAACCTGCCCTAGGTAACTAAAAAATAACCTTAATTACTTTAAAGCAACCTGGCTGCGAGTACACTTCCACTTGTCATATATCACCTATAAGCTCAACCAGGGCATATAGTTTTTTACAATGAAAGCAGCTTAATTTATGAGATAGCACACCCAAAGCTTCCCAGTATCTAACCTGGCAATATTAGCCAGCAAAACAATCAATTGTCAACATACTTGTTTATATATTGCAGGAAGGCGAAATGGTTCGTACTCGTTCAAAATCTAAGCACAATCAGAATTAGATGTCTCATGGAACAAATTGACATTTCAAACCAATAATGATGAATGTTTTTCCAACAAGCAGTTTACCTCCATAAATTTAGATGTCTCATGGAACAAATTGACATTTCAAACCAATAATGATGAATGTTTTTCCAACAAGCAGTTTACCTCTGTCCTTCCAGGCATGATAGGTTTGCCAACGTATAACTCTCCAAGAATGCAACCCGCACTCCATAAATCTACTGATACCCCATAACGAGTGGCTCCAAGTAACAGTTCAGGAGGTCGATACCACAAAGTTACCACTCGGCTTGTCAATGGCAGGCTCTTCTGAGAATCAAAGAAAGTTGCTAACCCGAAGTCTGCTATTTTCAATATGCCATGATCATCAATCAAGAGATTTGAGCCCTTTATGTCACGATGGAGTACACCATGTCTATGACAATATTCAAGGCCACAAAGAAGCTGCTGCATAAAACATTTTACCTGACAAAAGAAACCTATTTGACCTGAGAATTTATAAATTCAACAAGTTGCAGACAGAAATTATTGTATTACACGAACAAATAGTTGAAATGCAGGTACCTGTGGCTCTGTGAACTTCAGGCCTGGAAGTGCTGCAATGCCTGTAAGATCATGCTCCATGTACTCAAATATGAGGTATAAGCTGCTAGACGTTGGAGACGCAATTAGGCCTTCCAATTTAATTATATTAGGGTGATCAAGTCTACGTAGTATAAGGATTTCTCTTGACATGAACTTTACGCTCTCCTGATCAAGGTTATCAAATCGTACTCTTTTTAAAGCAACAATCTTGCCATGAATGATATCACGAGCCTTGTAGACACTGCTATAAGTCCCTTCCCCGATCTGCACGAATAGACAAGATTACACCATGTGTAAACTTTGCAATAGTTGTCACAAATATGTATAATAACATGAAGCCAATTGTCTTGTTGTAGTTAGCAAATTACATAAGTATAACAAAGTTTCATCAGCAAAATGATAACAAACAAAAACCAGAAAAATTGTAGAAGTAGATGGTATTTAATAATTCCCAGTAAAAACTATGCTATATGGCTTGTAAAGAAAGAACTTGGAAAACAAGAATATTAGAGCTCTATGCTTTGGAATCTGTGACATTCACGTTACAATCATATCAAAAAGCTAATAAGATTAAGACTTAACTTGTTGGGACACTTAAATTGCTTCTAAAGTAGCTCTTTACGCAAGTTTCAAATATTCTTGGAAGCATGAAGAGAGCATATATTGTGTAGTTTCATTGCTTTTTACATAAATGGAACAGGGACAATATTCAAGCATACGGCTTGTAGATGGAGCCACAAACATACTTGGGTTCATTTTATTGTATGAAAGCTTCGTAATTAGAATTAGCTAAAATTATTTTTAGTTACCCTATAAAAACTTATTTTTAGTTGTAAAGTGAACTTAGTTACCCTTCTCTGTTTTATTCCTCCTAAAACTAACTTTTTCAAGTTTAAAATAATAAATGTCTTAAATCCTAAAACATTCTTCAGTGAGAATGAGTTCTCTGTCCATGATTTTCATGTCAATTCTGCCAATTGTCTTTTGGGTGGTAAAAAAACATATAGTTAAGATAATTGTAAAGTAAGTCTTCGCATAATCATGCCCATATTCCCATCACACTAGCGAATTAAGGAACAAGTAAGGTGTTGATATTTCTCATCATTATATCAATAATTGATCCAATCCAAATAGTAAAATGCTTCACAGCAAAGCTCATAATCATGCGCCTACAACCTAAAGTCTCACGGCGATTCATAGAGACAAGTATGGATGCAATATGCCAATATGGACACAAACAAAGAGCAATATTCAAAAAGAGTTAGTTCTCAATCAAATATGTGATCATATCATATATTCAAGTTGCCGATTTCCAATCATCTAACATGTAACGCTGCACTTCTTGTATGTGTCTATCCTATCTAACTTAGAACTCCATCCTTACGGCATCCATATATTGTAATCACAAGAAAACCTCTGCTCGAAAGAAGTAAATTACAAAAATAAAAAAAAATTAGCTGAAGCACAGGACGGCAGGAGTCTTTTGTCCTTAGCCCTCCTTTGGACCAATGGTGTCTTTCTAGTTTCTTAAACATATCAACATTACTGATAAAAAGAGTTCCTACTATAAGGAAGAGAACATAGATGTAAACCTACATATAAAGCTTAACAAGTTCTATCACCATGAAATTTAGAATGTTCTTAGAGGTTCAATTTCCATAAAAAAGGCAATATAACTCTAGGTTAGGAAGAAAATGCATACTTTGTCCAACTTCTCGAAAGTGTCTGCACGCCGAGGAATCCAACCAGTGATAGCTTCTCCTGCAGCCGTAGCAAGCCAAGACGGCCAACCAGCTGCAACTTGCTCGCCTTCCCGGGCTTTGGGGACCAATTTAATGTCTGATTGATGAGCCAAAACATCCTCAGGTTTCACTCTACTCTTCTCAGAACGGTCCTCACATAATCGAATCGAACTGCTTGCTTTCCTATCAATTAATGAAGTTTTACTATTACTTCTAATCATCATGTTATGGTTAGGACCCCCTTCTCTGCTCGACGACGTAGTCCGAGACAGTCTCTTACTTGGTGCTCTCTCCATAGGACTCTCAGCACCATCATCAGCTGCCCTGGGCTTACTACTTGCACACCCCATTCAATTTATCAATATTCAATACAACAACTAAATTCAACCCTCACACTATATGTATATGAGTATATCCATCCAAAAACCAATAAACCCCAAATTTTTCAACAACTTCAATCAACAAATTCTCCAAATTAATATGATTCAAACAATTCCCAAATAAAAAACAAAACAACCCCCACAAAATTACACCTCAAAAATTGCACCTAATCCGAATATATACACTTTTGCACCCATCAACAATTCATCAACCAACCTTCAAACTCAAACCACGAAATTTGGATAAAAGATTCAATATTATTGAGAATTAGTAAAATAACCAGAAACTAAAATTCACAAAAAAAAAAAGAGATATGGGAATGACCTTGAATAAAGTCAAATTTGGAATTGGTACGTGTTGAAAAAAAGACCCAGAAAAGGAAAGGGTTGTTTAGGGTTTCAAAAAAAAAAAGCCGCAATTTCTTACTTATTCAAATTAAGAGAATTAAAAACTCTCATTCAAAGATATGGAAAACATAGAATAAATTTCTCTCTCTAAAAGTGAATGATACGGCAAGTTTGTGACGATAGAAGGGAAGGAAGAACAGAGGCACCCAGCATATTCTTGTTTCCCCTCTTCACCTGAAAAAAAAATGGAAAACCCAGAAAAAAAAATTACTTCCACTTGGTTTTCTCTCTCCAACTAAAAACCGTTATTGGGGGTTTGTTTATTATCTGAGTCAAATTTTCTAAATTGAAATGGACGCAGAACAAACAAACATACCCTAAATTGTCTCTCTTTTCTAACTTTCTTTTACTTGGAACATGATGCTATTGCTAGTCGTTGGTGTAATTAATTTGACGCGTTCAATTTTGGGACGATAAAATCACCGTAGAAAATGATGCAATCATGCGATTAATGGAGAAGTGTATTAATTATACACTTATCATGTTTATGGTATTGTTGTTAAAATTCCGATCTAGGTCTCACGATCCTACAATTTTACAATCCGAAAGGAGTTCACCGATCCCAATCCTACGTAGCATCTTAATTTTGTAATTCGATCCTATCGTAAATAAATATAAAGTAATTTCACATATTATATGTCATATTAGCTTATTTTTATTTTTTGATTGGGAAATTAAGTCAGCCCAAGGGCTAACCCCTACCAAGGCTACTAGCCTTGTAGGAACTACCAGCACATTAGCTGGTAATGCATGCAAAGCATGCTAAGGAAATACCCCAACATAATGGGGGGGGGTAAGGATCGAACCCCTGACCTCAAAAATCAGAGGGGAGTGCTCTACCACATGAGCTAGCTCCTCATCCTTTATCATATTAGCTTATGGTTGCATGTTACTTCAATCTTATAGTATTGACGATATATCACCATTTGTTAATGAAATAAGTCATTATTAATTTCTATAAATTTGTAACATGAGTTTCTCACCATATTCTAACACAAGTTTTTCTCTATTTTACAGAAATGTAGGATCTTTCAATCCTATGATCCGATCCCACTGATTTGATCCTACTGACCCCTACGATCCAAAGTAGAATACCGATCCTGATAACATTGCACCTAAGACTATTTTTTGCATTCATGTGGAGCTCCACCTATTATATGATGATACTCATTTGGAGTTTCAAATAAGCAATGAGTAAAAAAATATTCTTGATTTACCATGTTTATTAGGGGTGTGTTCATAAATATCCGATCCGAATTTTCGGATATTCGCTCCACTCCGGATTTTCGAATATCCAATCCGGGTTTTTAGTTTTCAGATCGGACATCTGAAAATTATCAGATCGGAAACAGATCGAAAATTTTCATTTTCAGATATTCGAAAATATCTGAAATTTGGAAATTTTTCAGATTTTTTCGGAAATTCGATCCCAAATATCCGAGAATATTGGTTTAAATACCGGATATCCAAAATATCTAATCCCAAAACTTATTTTATGAACTTTTACTTTGAAAAATTCAACTTTTTAGTTTTGAGATATTCGATTTTTTCGGATCGCATTTTTCTCGATACGAAATTTCGGATCAGATAGGATATCCGAAATGAACACCCTTAATAATCATACTTCCTCCCTTAATTTTTTAGATAAGAAAATACATTGTTAGTGTATCGGTGTGTATGTGGGATCTTATTAAATTCGTATAACTTGATTTTATAAATTTTTTTTGCTTATGCATAATTAAAGATATTAATGTTCAAAGATTAAAGTTGTGCATTGACAAAAAATTAAAACCAAAATTGGTACAAGCAATAATATAGAGAAAGTATACAAGAATGTCCTTGTCTTACTATAACAAATAGATGGTGGTCATATGTTTGTTTTCATATACGAATCAAGACTTTATATTATTAAATAATATTTATAATTCTGTTCCGGTATGAAATAAGTGGTAGGGTGTGAATCGGTATATCTTTCGTGTGTAAGCCAGTTTGATTTCCTGCAAAAGAGAACACGTAAGCTAGCCTCGGGGGTTGATCCGAGGAATGCCCCTCCGATGCTTAAGTCAGTAATGGGTAAACCGGTAGCTCTCAAGTAGAATATGATTGTGTTTGTGAACGTACCTTATAACTCAGATCAACGAGGTATTTATAGGAGTCGGTAAGAGTCCTTGTTCAAGTAGGACCCTGTACCTATTGGTTGGACACAGGTATATTCCCTTGGGATATACTTTTATCCTCTATTGAGGTTTTATCTTTAGGCCCGTAGGCTCATGAAGATAGATACTGGATCAAGCCTAGGCCCATGGGTAATGGCCCAAGGGGGATACCGTCTTGGTATCTTAGTGGAACCGGCATGACTAAGTCAACGATTCTGTAGTGAGTGCTTTGACCATGATGATTCATATCGGTCTGGGAGGACCGAGCTCTTATCGACGGAGTCATTTGGCACCTCGATGTCGACTCATCACATCCCGGGGTTGCGGTATGGAACTTAGTCAGTCCCCATACAACTAGCCCTCAAGCCGGTATGTCTAGCGAAGACGTACCCTGGTTAGCAGGTGTTATACCGTCTTCGGAATGGCTGACATGGAGTAGAGTGGCAATACTAACAGTTGGCTGGGAATCCCAATCATCGCCTCGATGCGCGTGGGTGATGTCAAAGCTTATTATGATAAGTTGCTTCACAGCTATTTCCGTGCTTCATAACACGTGGCATGATCAGGGACGGGAAAACGAAGAGTCGCGCAATCTAAGCCGTGAATTTTTCTATAAATACGCTTTGTGCGACCTTCGCTCCTCACTTCTCATCATTTTTCATTTGCTCTCTATGCGGACTTTCTCTCTCTTAACTGATCCTCTGCCTTTGGACGATCTTGACTGAGTTCTCGCTTCCGGCTTTTGCGGGCATTCGGATATCGGTTCATACTTTCTTCCACTTCTTGCTTCCAGGTATTTCCACAAGAACTTTCCTTTATCTTACATACCGTCTTAAATTATCAATATGTCTGCCGCTTTTGATTCCCAAAACATATCAGGAAGTCCTTCCGCTATGACCGATAGTGACCTTAGCTGCGATAGTAGTATATCTTCCTACCCTGTAGTCTCTGCTAGTTCACTGTCAATAGACATAGACATCGAACGTAGGACCAAAAGTCGTCATGATTGTAGTACCTCCCGAAGAACAAATGAGGAGTCGGCCTTGTGTGTATCCCCCTTGGGTTCTGTAGTGGCGTTAGGGAACGCCTTAGGAGTGCCGGTGTTTGGCCAATACGGCACCATGGTTGGACTTGCCGAACGCTCCCCTCACTATTCCCCCCAGGCGAGGCTTCCTCGTCTAGGCCTACCGGTATTACAACCGAAGTCGAGGCTAGTACCGGACCATCTCGGGCTCCAGGGATAACATGGATTTTGGAGATCCGGTCTTTCACCGACTTCCTGTTGCCGTTTTCATCCTCTCTGGATGGAGACTTTCGGTCAATTCTTGCCTGGTACTGGGTGAAGTAGCCTCTTCGTATGAGATCCTCTATCCCATATTTTAGGTCCTTAGAGTCATCTGTCACCTGACCATAATCCCTCTGGAACTTACACCACTTCGACTTATCCTGGCCTTTGTAGTACACCATTCTGGGCCTTTGCCACTTATCGTCCTTTTTTTGCAGCTCGAATATCTCTGCCCGGGATATTGTTAGAGGGGTGTAATTGCGATACCGGTCGGCTCGCCCTTCCTGACCCTCTCTCTTACCGGAGCTTTCCGATTTTTTATCTTTCCGGTACTTATCCTCCCTGCAATCTTTCTCTTTATCTCTTGCGTCTCCAGTCGGCCTTTTAGCAGCTGCCGCCTTATCAAACTCCTATCCTCTGATGAAGTCATTTGCCTTTCCTAAGACTTCTGTTAGGCTGGTCAGCTTTTTACGGCCGAGGTAGCTTCTGAAGGCAGTCCCTTCTCTAAGACCTGTCATCATGGCCAACACCGCTACTTCCTGCTGCAGACTGGGGATGGTAACGGCCTCTGCATTGAAGCGTCCCACATAATCCCTCAAGCTTTCAGAGTCTCCTTGCTTGATGGACATTAACTCGCTGGTAGTTTTCTCCCTGCGCTTGTTACTAACAAAGTGGGTAACAAACATAGACGTGAGTTGCGGAAGTCGAAGATAGTTGCCGGCGGTATGCTCACTAGTACAGAATAGACGATTTGCGTCCCCTGATTTGCGTCGCACATACACGGAAACGACGCACAGTTGGGATTTGCGTCGCATGTGGGAGGAGTGCGACGCACAACATGGCCCATTTGCGTCGCACCTGCTTTACATGCGTTGCAAAAGCCAAATGTGCGTCGGATACCTGACTCATGCGACGCAAATCAGATACCTAATTTGTATCGCACCTATTGGATGTGCGACGCACATAGGCCATGAGGCCCACTACTTAAATTCATAAACCCTAACGCGTCCTCATACACGCCCTCTCTCTCTCTTCAATTCTCATCTCAGCACCCCGTCCTCATACACGCCCTCTCTCTCTCTCTTCAATTCTCATCTCTACCTCTCTCTCTCTATCTCTCTCTCCTCAACCGCTTCTCTCCAAACATCTCAAGCACTAAACGACGCACATCACAACTTTTCCGGCCTTCTCACATTCCTTCTCAAACATCTCAAGCACCAAACAAAGCAAATGCAGGGACGCAACCGATTCTCATCGCCGCTTCAAACTCTCAAATTCTCCTCTTCCTAGACGCGGATTCTCATCATATTGGACGTTTTCCGGCGAACTAAATGGTTTTACAGGTTCGAAGTTTTCCGGCGAATCACACTAAGTCTCTTGCTTTGACAGGTTCGAAGTTGTTTCAATGTTTAAGTCTGATATGTTTTTTCATTTTTAGATCTGATTTTCTTTTTAGTTTTCAAATCTGAAAATTCGTTTTTGATATTCAGATCTGAAAAACTAAAAATTTAGTTCATGCAAATGAAAATTAAAAAATCTGATCCTTTCGTATTTAGATTTATTTTTTATGTCTATTTTTTTTGTTTACTTTTTGGTATTTTTAGGGTTTATTTTCTGATTTAGAATTTATTTGTGTTCACAGATTCGATTTTTTTAATTTTTTATTTATGATTCTTTTGTGTACCCTTTTATAGATCTGAAAGTGACTGAAATACTTTGGCTTTCTTTCCCATTCTCCATCTCCAACAGGTTCGAATAATTCTTTAAATTTTTTGTTTCTGATTTTTTTGTTTACACTTTTCTAGATCTGAAAGATAATGTCGTTTTTTTTTATCTTTTATATTAGCTTTTTAACAGAAGAGGGCGACTATTGACGATGAAGATTGAAGACTGTTATTTATTTTTTTGGATCTCTGTAAAAGTTGTAATAAATTGTAATTATGTGTTAGATCTAATTTTTTTTTGTTTCAAATTGTATAATAATAAAACGGTTTCAACACGGGTGTTAGATCTAATTTTTTTGGTTTCAAATTGTAAAAGCTGCCGTTCTTTTCTTTATTTATTTCTTTCTTTTGGCCAAGTTCCAAATTTTTTTTTTTATTAAAATAGTAATTTGCGTCGCACATAGCCTGTTGTGCGACGCAAATCAATAATGTGCGTCGCACCCTCGGCAATGTGCGACGCACATTATCTCTGCATTACAATGAATTGGGCTGGGATAGCCATCTGCGTCGCACCGTATACGAGGTGCGACGCAAATAGGCGAAAATGTGCGTCGGATCTGCATTCGACGCAGACCATTGACAGTCATTTGCGTCGAGGCCTGTGGCGTCGGACCCATGTCCGACGCAAATAGGCGCCTCACATCCGACGCAAATCGCCTATTTTGTACTAGTGGCTCTTGAACCATTTTCGGCCGAGACCAACCAGCGTTGAAGGGAACACCTTACACCATACCAAGTCGGTATCAGTGTACACAACATGTGTCCCTCATAAACCGATATGTGATCCTCCGGGTCGGTGTTGCCGTCATATTTGCATGTCGGCATTTTTATCTTCTCCATGGGCTCTTGGAGGATGGCCTTGGAAAAAGGAGAGTTTCACAACGACACCGGTGCCCTGCGCTTGTACTCGCTTCCCTTTCTGGGCTGAGAAGACAGATGGACCTCCGATCCGTTTCCTGAGCTTCCTCTTCCTCCTCCCCAACCTGCTCCATGGGGGTCTTGGAGTTGGCCGCCTGATCCTGGTCATTCCGGCCTCGCTCCCCCTGGCGGCTCGTCCCCAGTGAGCACATCTTTCTCACTGGCCTGTGGGCTCTGCTCAGAGGTCGTTTGGCGGGTGAACCGGTCGGTGGTGTCTGGTGGCCATGGCCTCGAAGACCTCTGCTGCACTCCTGAGCCGTTCTGGAGTGAACATATATTGGAGTGTCTGGAAGATATTCTCCTAAGGGGTCTCAGGAGGTTTCCTCCCCCTATAAGTGGGTGGCCGGGTCAATCCTGCCACCGGTATCGGGGTTGAGAATCTTGGTGGTGTTTTCTCAGTAGGGAAATTGTTTTCGTCAGTTTTCGGCATCCCAAAGTGCTGATTAGGATCCATGAAAGTGGTGTTGCTGGTAAATAATGGCTTAGACTCAAAAGTATATAGTTCGCCCCTCCTTCTAGCGCCAATTGTTCCGGTATGGAATAAGTGGTAGGGTGTGAACTGGTATATCTTTCGTGTGTAAGCTGATTTGATTTCCTGCAAAAGAGAACACGTAAGCTAACCTCGGCGGTTGATCTGAGGAACGCCCCTCCGATGCCTAAGTTAGTAATGGGTAAACTGGTAGCTCTCAAGTAGAATATGATTGTGTTTGTGAACGTACCTTATGACTCAGATCAACGGGGTATTTATAGAGCCGGTAAGAGTCCTTGTTCAAGTAGGACTCTGATCCTATTGGTTGGACGCAGGTATTTTCCCTTGGGATATACTTTTATCCTCTATTGAGGTTTTATCTTTAGGCCCGTAGGCTCATGTAGATAGATATTGGATCAATCCCAGGCCCATGGGTAATGGCCTAGGGGGGATACCATCTTGGTATCTTAGTGGAACCGGCATGAATAAGTCAACGGTTCTGTAGTGAGTGCTTTTGACCATGATGATTCACATCGGTCTGGGAGGACCGGTATGGAATTTAGTTAGCCCCCATACAAATTCAATATAATATTTTTTGATATACCGTTGATAACATTGATAAACAATTAATGTTCATTATCTGATATGAGCAAAACATTTCCCATGCATTAAAGACCTATACAAATCTCTGGATGAGTTTTTCTGGGCGAAACTTTGTATAAGAGAAGTATCAAGCAACGTGTAATACACCTTATTTCACAATTTGAGATCATATAAAAAAAAGAAGCTCTTATATCACAAGAAATGAAGTTTGGCAGATTTGAAATATTATTTCAAGGTTTAGGTCGTGTGTGGTCTATATCCTTGATGTACATGTATCGAACCTCTTGAGACTCATTTGAGGAATTACGCTTATCCTCCTCAAATGAGCCCAATTCATCTTACCTGAAAAATTATATGTACTTATATTATGTTTATGTAAAGAAATACATGTCTATTGTTTCACTGTTTATGTGGGATTTTGTTAAATTCGTATAATTTTTTTTTTAAATTTTTTTACTTATGCATAGTTAAAGTTATTAATGTTCAAAGTTGAAAGTTGTACATTCACAAAAAAAATCAAAACCATATTGGGTACGAGCAATAAAAGGGAGGACGTTTATTAGGACCAAAAACGTCATTGTATTACTATAACAAATAGATGGTGGTCATATGTTTGTTTTTGTGTACGAATCACAACTTTATCTTATTAAATAACATTGTGATTCAATATAATACTTCTTGATATACCGTCGATACCGTTGATAAATAATGTTCATAGCTGAAAGTTGTACTTTGACAAAAAACTAAGATCATAATAGTACAAGCCATAAAAAGGAGGAAGTATAGTGATTAGAACAAAAAATGTCATTGTTACTATAACAAATAGATGCTGTCGATATCATTGATAAACAATGTTCATCAGATATGAACAAAACATTTCACCACTCTAAAGACCTATACAATATGGATGAGTTTTTGTCCTGGGGGATCTCTGGATTAGAAAAGTATTATGCAACATTTAATTCACCTTATTTCACAATTTGAGATCATATAAAAAAAATAAGCATTGATCAAATCAAACCACAAGAAACGAAGTTTATGTCATATTTGAAACATGATTTCAGGGTCAGGTCATATGTGGTCTTTTTACGTAACATTTATATCTATCAATGTTACTCCATTTGTTTGCACGGATGATGTGTCAAGTCTTAAGAGAAGTGTATGTTTTGAATTTCTAAATCAAACACTTGAGAAAAGTGAGAAAACATAGTTACATGAATTGGGTTTTGTTGAGGAAATGTTTTTTCAACCTTTTAAATATTTCAAATAATAGATTTTAATTCAAAATTATTAATGAGTGTTTCGGCTTCCAGAGTGTAAATAAATTGTCTATCAATAATACTCCCTCCGTTTCCTAAAGATCTTCCCACTTACTGTTCCTACAGATACCAAAGAAAATCAAGTTGTGTGGGGCATGGTGTGAGTAAAGAAGGAGAGAGAAAGGGGTTAAGATAAATAAACAAATAAAAAGGGGTTAAAGTAAGAGAGAGAAAGGGAGTAAAATTGAATTAATAATGTAATGGTGGACCACATGATAGTGACATGAGATGGTAAATAGGGAAATTTGTTTTGCCAAATAAGGAATAAAGCAAAAGAGGGAAGATCTTTTGGAAACACCCTTAAACGGAAAGAGGGAAGATCTTTAGGAAACAGAGGGAGTATATGACAACAAAATACTGTTAGTTTTTTTTTTTTTTTAAAAAAAGGCAATATTGATTTTACAGTAAGACATAGACTACCTAATAAAGCAATCTAGAAAAAGAGGTATAATTGAACTTTTATCTTACGGACTGCAAAGTGGAGGTAAACACGTTACACAATTACTTTGTAAATAGAAATAAAGTGTAGGCCTATGTTAATATGACAGAGAATCCAAAGAACTAAATAATGACCTAGTGTTTTTTAAGATTAGATTAAAAAGTGAGAATCTAAGTAATTTCCATTTACAAAATTAATGTATTGTGAGATTTATAAAAAGATTTCAATACGAAGTTATTATTAAATGAATAAAGGAAATTTAACAGTTAATTTCACAAGGATGATCAAGCTGCAGCTTAAATAAATATTTCAAAATTTAATTAAAATGAAAAAAATGTCCTACCTATTATAGATTCTTGTTTTTGAAATTTATATTGATGTGTAAGATACAATGTAACTAAAGCAATAAAATGATACCATGATACCAATTAGGAAGGTTATAATAATTCAAGGAGCTACTCCTATTCTACCCCAATTTTTCATTCTTAGTTTATCTTCAAAATCATTAAGACCAGGATACCAACCATATGTAGCGAAAGTACCCTCGAAGTATTAGCGTACTACCATATATCTTTACTACTTACTAGAAGTCATGATAAGCATCAATGTTAGAAAAGCATGAATCTTTAAAAGAGCTCGAAAATTAAAAATCCTTCTTTCTTGCGGTGTTTCCATCTCATACAGATCTTCATATGTGAATTTATTATAATTCACAGCACTCCAAAATTTGATTTGACGAAGAACATGTAAATTACCCCGAAAAACATGAAATAAATTCATGATGCACACAATAACGACCGTATAAAACCAACCAATCGTATGAATAATCACATGAAGTAGATCTTAAAAATCACAGGCAACATGAAAAATTGCAACAGAAGTAAGGGAAAAAGAATAAACCTAAACGTGGAACGAGCTTTGAAGAACCATTCGAGCCTGAGTCTCCGTATGCGTTGCATTTACAGTGAAAGAAGCTGAGAGTTCTCTAAAGTTCAGGGTTTCGGCAGGGGGTTGTGTATATGCTCCATATAACATAGTCCGTTCGATATTCATCACACACCTGCAATAATACACAAAAAATGAACCATCAAAAACTCTAGAATCTAGGGTTTCATGCTTCGTGCTCTTGATTTTCTTATCAGATCTAGGGTTTCATGCTTCGATTTCTTCGATTGGTCAATGTTTTCTCTCTCTTCGATTGGTCAATTAGATTAAACCCTAGAATTAATTCGAGTAGTTCAGAAAATAAAACCCGAAGGAGTTGTTGATTGAAGAAACAGCAAGGTCGACGCTGAGGAGCGGAGCAGCGAGGTTGATTGATTCAACCAATTGAACTGCGGCGGAGGGATGGACGACGTAGGGATGGACGAGGGGGGAAGTGCAGTGCGAGGTTTCATTTGAGAGAGGATTCAATTGAGAGAGCGAGGGAAAACAATAGAGGAAAGGACTGATGAGGATTGAGGAGGGTCGAATGTTATTTTAGTATGTACAGTGTAAGTTTCATGAATTGAGAGAGGGTTCAAATGCTCAGGTTGTCAACCAGAGCATTTGACATCAAATGCTCAGGTTGATTAATCAACCCGAGCATTTGTGAATTTTTATATTAAAATTTTCACAAATGCTCGGGTTAATTAGTCAACCGGAGCATTTGAAAAGTAGCAAAAGTAGTTTTTTCCCACTAGTATAAATAAAATCTTCTCCATTTTCTCAAGTTATAAGAAAAAATATAGTCATGTGGTACCTTGTTTGATTCGTCTCAATCAGTACTGTATTAATATTCAATCATTATAATTTTTACTATTATATAATGAAAGATATTTGAGTTTGAAGAGTTGCATTGGGAGAAGCACACGGGGAAGTGAGAATGATAAAAAACAGAGGGAGTATTTTTAAAAAAATTAAGAGTGAAAGGTAGGACACACTATTATTAGCATCAGATTAATGAGTATTACCTTGTACATTTGTATCACAAATAGTGATAGCTTGATGGTGAAATGAGTATCATAAGTTATTAAATGCAAGGGAGTACCAAGTTCGCTTCTTAATGTAAACATTTTTGTAGTAGCTCAGCTTAACTGTTTGTCAAGTCACCACTAATGTCGCTTGATGCTAATTGATGAGAGAAGGTGACAAGTGACGTGCTACAATTCTCGTACACACGTTTCGATAACATATATACTGACATTGATATAGATACCTTTACATACACTTACGAGACACAAATGTTTTAGATTAATTCTCAATTAATCTTAGAGATGAATAAATCCCTCACACATTATCTTTTGATAATTCTGAAGTGTTAAGAAAATTGCTTTGTTCAACTTGAAAATGCTGCAATTGGATTATTCTAATAAAAAATTGTCCAGTCACGAACAAGAAGAGGAGAATACATGGTTGTGCAACTACCTCACTTTCTCCTTTGGACTTTCCCAATCACATGATCCGAGCTGCATGTTCTTCTTCTTCATTCTCTCCTCTTCTTCTCAATTTAGGGACGTTGCCAAAGCCATATTTTGGGATCATTAGGTGGGTATCATTTTCAGCCCCTATTTGGTTAATTAAAATTTAATGGTTGACTATTCATGAGAATCGTGGAGTATGTGTTTCTAATGTATTCCCAAATGTTTTAAGCTCCAACTTCACAGCTTGTTGCCTCATTTTAGTCACAGTTTGACTTTTTAAAAAAATTCGGGTACCCTATGACCCGACCCGAGAAGACGAGTATCCGATTTAAGGGTACCTAATTTTCTCGGGTCGGGTCATGGGCTGTCTTTTCAAGCACCTGTAATTTTGGGCACCCGCATATCCTGGTACCCGAAAAGCCGGGTGTCAGGTTATGAACACCCCTAAAAACGGTAGCAACAACTGTAGAAAGTTGAGCTTTAAGCTCAGGGAGGGAGTGAACCAACAACTTATTCTTAGCCAACTTTTTCTTAAGCTGACCTTAGAACTATAAGTTTTGGACATACCCTCAATCAACTTAGATACATCTTATGCCAAGTTTTCTCCTGGTTTTCCAATCTTTTAATCACAATACCAAACAGAACTGGTTGCCCCCTATCTTTCTCTTCTCATATTTCTTACTCTCAGCTGGTACCACAATCTCCTTTAACCTCGACCTATTTAAAGACACATCCAACCCTTTTTACCCCAAAACCTTCTTTGTGAAGACCTTAACAGACATTGTTTCTCCATTAAGAGGCGTCTTCTGATTCCGGAGCAGGAGGGTGATTGTCATATGTTAGAGCATGATGGGAAGAGGAGAAATTGTTCATGATATGATCAATAATGATGAGCGTAGAGAGATTGATCTTAATCTTTTTATTCATTACATAAATCAAGACCATCTCCATAATGCAAACTATTCCCTTTCCACGATCATAAGAATCAAAACTTTATTGCATATGAAGTGTAAGACTAGCATAACATGCTCACATAAATTGATAGATTATTAACGAGGTTTCTCGGTGAGGAAACAATAAACAAGAACTTGTAAATGTCATGAGTTGTTACCCCAATAGTAATGGGCCAACCATCCCCATCATACTTGTCAAACCCATCCATGGACACATTAAGTAGAGAAGCTACATACGACATAAAACATTGATATTTCACTTTTAAAAACATATGAACTAAAACTCATACGGAGTAAATTTACATAAAACTCCCTAACAACATCAACAAACGCATTCTTAACATTTTTAAACAAGGGCATCCAACCTTGAAATTCTAACAATTGTCTAACCTCAGACAAAGTGGGCAAATCAAAGAAATCATCTTCAATGGAACGACCAGACAATGCACTTTTTTCAACTAAAGAAGTAGATTCAATCGAATCTGTTGAGGCACGATGAAGTCTAGCTGGTACCCTTTTCTCTTCGCGCCCCTTGTAGAACCAGCAGATTATTTTATAGAGAACTCCTCTATTTCCTTCTTCATAGCAGATCTGGTAACCATTCTCCCCTTTGAACGAAGTACAGGCAGTGGGAGATCCATCTTTATGACCAGTGACAACAAGATCTTCATCCTCCTTCTGTTCCTTCTCAAAAGGAACCCCCATTGACAAATCTTCCAACACTTTTTCAACAAAACCAACAGATAAGTCTTTCAGATGTTCCCCCTCATGTGTAGCACCACCCAGATCAGCTTAAATTAGGTTATGAGAAATAATGGATGCGGTTGGATTTTCCGTGGAGGAGGTATTTGGAGGTTTTGCAGTTGAAAAAAAGGGAGTAGGTTCTTGGATAAGAGATTTAGTGGCAGATTAAGTGATGGAAGTGAGTAGTTGTGGTGGTGGAGGCTGATTTTGTGGTGGAGGAGGTTGTAACTAAGGAGTAGTGGCGGTTTGAGTTTGGGCAGTAGAGGTGGGATTTTCGAAAATAATGGTGGAGAAGAGTCGTTTTTTTAACTTGAACTCTAGTAGACGGTTTCGTCGAAGAGAGAGGTAACTTAGAAGGACTTTTAGATTTTGCTCCTTTCTTTCTAGCACTAACACTAGATTTCTTCCCCATAATTGAACTTCCTTTCAACTTTGAAGAAATCGCCTTAGAAAGAGATAGATAGATAGAGTTAGAGAGAGAGAGAGAGTTCTCGAGTGACTTGAAATGATTACGCAGAAGAGGGAAATATATATATGAGAAAGAATAAAATAATGGAAGTGAATCAGTTGAGATTTTAGAGGAGAAATTCAAAATTTTGGAAGTAATCATATTCCTATAATTACCTCGATTGCCAAAAATAAAGCATATACAGGATGTGTACATTAGGCGTGCCTTTTTTAGGAAAGATAACTGTAACTGTAATATCCCCAAGTTTTGATATTATTTAATTAATAACTAATCTTAATTATTCAACTAAAAGTGAACCAATTTTAGTAAATAAAAATCACTAAGTTAAGTTCTAAGTTTTTGTTTTGTTTTGGGAATAATGAAGTTCATAAATTAAATTACTAAATCTTATAATCAATCTTGTAAATGGTGTAAGACTTAAGGTTAATAACAAATTCTGATGGACCCAATGCCCAATTGTTTGAGCCCAAACAAACCAAAATAAAACTTGTTAGCCAACACTATTCTCCCCAAAATCAGAAAATAAGACACAAATTAAAAGAAAAGAAATTAACTTCATCTCCTTCCTCCTCCATACGTGTAAGGACAAGAATGGAGATTGCTCAACAAAGTCAAAAACCACCTCAGTATACTTAATCATCTAGAAATCCATTGAAATTTCACTCTCTCAATCACACTTAAGCCACCGGATTCTCCTCAAAACCCCTAAATTTAGCCACTTGATTTCTTGAATTCCATGGACTCAAATGGTTTGAGGATTTTAAAATTCTGAAAATCATCTACTGAGATGGAGATTTATCTATAAATAGGGAAGAATGGATGAGTTTTTCAATCACAAAATCAACAACACAAATTCAGAAAACAATTGAAATAATCTGAAATTTTCAATCTCCACTTTCCTCTGTTTTCGGCCTCCAATAGACCACCACAACACAACCACTCTACTACCACCTATGAGCACCACTGCTCCGCCATCCAACTATCACCGGAGAACCACCCAGCCGCACCACTAGCACCCACGATTTCCCTTCCTCACTTGCATCTCCCTCGTCTCCTTCGAACCCCCTGCACACCCATTCTTTCTCCTCCCTCGCGAGATGCACATCACCACCACACATCAACCATCCGCCTTCTGTCGCCCTTCGCTGCCGCAAACCGCCGCCCCTCGCCGGTCCTCCTGCCGCGACGTTAAAGCCCCCGTCTCTCTATCCTGCTTGTGTGTGTCTTGTGTGGGTAAGACCAAATTCCCCTTTTTTGTAATGTGGGTTTAACTTTATAGATTACTTTTACCAATTTTCAATGAGTTATACATACTTATACTTTTAAAGTGCCACTTAAAATGCCAAGTAATAACAATAAGACTAGTATATGCTTATGACTAGTTAGGTAAAATTGCTTATCAATTATAGTTCACCTAAGTTTATCAATTGTTATTATAGTAGAATAAAACTTATGTTATCAAGCTTTAAATTATTTAAGTTATACCATGTTTTAACATTTACTTCTAAATTAGTTTAAAAAGTTATAGTCACTTATAATTTTAATAAGTAGCTCATTTATATGAATGCAGCTATTAAATTATAAGCTTATAATAGAGTAATATGACTAAAGGATAAATAGTACTTCTAATTTGATTTCAAATGATGTTTATGAACAAGTATATAAAAGATTCCTATGAACTATTATGTAAGGCAATTTTACTATAATAACAATTGATAAACTTAGGTGAACTATAATTGATAAGCAATTTAGAAAACATTAGTATGAAGTATATACGAGTATTTTATACGTTAGTAATTTAAATAGAAAACATTAGTGTTAGTGCTCTTTAAGATCGAATCTTATTTTATAAGTTATGTAGTCGTAACTTATTTAACGTAAACATCATTTGAAAGCTTGATAACATCATTTTTATTCTAAATTACTAACGTATAAAATACTCGTATTGAAATTAAAAGAACTCGTTCCTCGGAGCTCAACAAGGACAATATCAAGGACATAAGAAGAAGGTTATTATACTGCAACTGAGGTAACATCTACTGCTAGTACCCGCAATTCCCTTTAAATATTTTTATGAAATATGAGAACAATTTGATTAGTAAAAGTTCATCAAAATGATTATTCTTGAGTTGCGGGATGATTACTATGATTTATTTGTAAGTACTTTTTATGAGGTTTATGAAATGGGTGGACTATCATGAGCTATTGTTTATAAAAGATGATATGATATGAAATAATTTTGCTACCTTAGTTATTAAGGTAGAGATGAAATGAATGACTGATGATTATCACCTATGAATATTAAAAGTTACGGAACATGATAAAGTAAAGTGAAAGAAATGGTTTGTTGAGCTGATTGGCGGTTGTGCACAAACCGAGCTGTTTATTAGGGCACTGACCCGTCATTTATTACCAGGGCACTGGCTGTAGGGCAACGCCTGGGGCACATGCCCTTGCACAGTGGTGCATACACATGGCTGGGAGACGTCCTAGAGCCGACTGATTTTGCAGCAACCAGAGTAAACATGTGTAAAAAGGATCTGTGGATGTGATATAAAATATTATTTACTGTTTTCATAAATGTTTGAAATATTCTTTCCCTCTATTTGCAAATAAAAAGAATTAAAATGAATCTACGTTGCTAGAGTAGCTTGTTACTAAGCCTCGGCTCATAACGTTTTGTATTTATGTTTTAGGTACTGCATAGTGGCAAGGATTACCACCTTGTTAAATCATCTAGTAATAGTGCTACTAACTTGTAAGATTAACTTAACTAGAATGTAAGATTGTATACTTTAATATAAGTTATCGTTGTTATATCAAGTAACGTTAACGTTGTCTGCTTTAATATAATATAAGATGTTTAAGTTGTCACTATTATAATGTTTAAATATGTTTTATGATTGTAGCCTTGCACCTTCTTAACCGAAGGTGCGGCAGTAATGCCTCGACTAAATAGGTTATCCGCTGCTAATTAGGTTGTCTTAAATAATGAATTAGTGGTCGGGGCGTTACGGTAACAACATATCTTAACTTGTAGAAGTTAAAGATATTCACTTAATTTTTGGAAGGAATCAACTTCCCAAAAACATATATGTGCGAAATAGCTATTTCATACAAGAAACACCTACATCTAATTTAGACAACTTAAGATTTTAACTTTATTCAAGCAACTGTTCTTTCTAAACTTGGATTACATAAAAAATATCTATATTGAAAACGTGAAGGATTAAGCAAAGATATATGTACGCAATTTCACATCAAAGAGTACGAATCTAACCATTGGGGGAAACAGCTGAAGCCAAAAAGTGCCTAAACCTAATTACTCCTAGCAGGACTCGTACATAAACTTAGTTAACCCTAATAAGACTCTAACTTACAAATAGACTTTCTAGACAAAGGTTTTGTGAAGATATCATCAATTTGATGTATGATCTCAATGTCCTTGGTTTTAGAGTGTTGAATAGGAGTTTTCGAAATATTTATAGCACTGGTTTTGTTACACATGATAGGGACATTTTTAAAAACAACACCAAAATCTTTTAGCTTGTTTCGTATCCACAATAGCTGGGAACAACAAGTTGCTGCTGCAATTTATTCCAATTCTACCGTGGATAAGGCCATTGAATTATGGTTTTTGAGCCCCATAATCAGACATGAGCCTAAGAAATGAGCCATACCTGATGTGTTTTTCTTGTTAAGAAGGAAATCAACATAGTTTGCATCTATCTACCCTACCAGCTCAATACAAGTGCCTTTGGGGTACCACAAGCACAGATCATATGTTTCACCAAATACCTAAGTATTCTTCAAACAACCTTTAGATGAGACTCCTTGGGATTGCTTTTTGAATCTTGCACACATAGAGAATATAATATCAAGTGTACTACTGTTAGGTACAAGAGGGAACCAAACCTCCCTCTACACAACAAAGCTTCTACATTCTTTATCAACATCTAATTTAGAAAAAGTGGGAACATAAGTGTCATAAGCTTTGCAATTCTCCAATGTATACTCCTTTAGAATTTCCCTAAGATACTTCTGCTGGTGGATCATGATTCCATCAGCTGTTTGCCTAATCTGTAATCCAAGGAATAAACCAAGTTCTCCCATCATGCCCATTACAAACTCACGTTACATAAGATTAGGAAACCCATCATATAACATATGATTATTAGTAGCTCCAAAAATGATATCATCAATATAAATTTGAACTACTAGTAGATGTTCCCCCCTAGTTTTGATAAACAATGTTTTCTCAACTGTTCCCTTCTTGTATTCATTTTCCATCAAGAACTTTGACAGTCTTTCATATCAAGCTCTTGGAGCTTGCTTAAGATTGTATAAAGCTTTATCAAGCTTGTACACATGATGGTAAAACTGTTGATCTGCGTCACTCAACATATACCTCTTCCTTCAAATAACCGTCAAGAAACGCTATTTTCACTTCCATCTGAAATAATTTCATATTCATATGAGCAGCAAAAGCAATTAATATTTTAATATGCTTTAATATAGCAACAAGTGCAAAAATCTCATCATAGTCAATGTCGTCTTGTTGATGGTAACCTTGCACCACATGCTTTGCTTCATTTTGGACTTTTGTACCTAGGTCATCCAATTTATTTTTGAATACCCATCTCGTACCAATGACTGACCTATCTAGTGGTCTTGGTTCAAAATGCCACACTTGATTCCTTTCAAATTGATTTAATTCATCTTCCATAGCCAAAACCCAATTAAGATCATTCAAAGCCATCTTAGAGTAAAATGATTCTATGCTAGATAAAAATGAAAACAAAGTACAAAAGTTTTCACAAACAACACTTCTCGTTTAAATTCCCTTGTTGGTATCACTTATGATTTTATCAGAGGGATGAGAAGATTGATATCTAAAATTTTGAAACTAAATCATTTTGTGCTTCTGATTCAACATGATTGGAACCTGCTTGAACTCTAGTAGCATCTAAGTTAAATCTCTCAGATGTGTAGGGTTGCAAGGTGGATCCTTGCTTAATGCTCACCTGTCCCTCATTAGGATTACCACTGTCTTGCACGGTGGTTCCCCTTGGGGCATTTACCTGTCTCACTCCTTGGGGACCACCATCTTCTAGTTCCCCTCAGACAAATTATCATTATTCTCTTCTCTTTTCAGATCAGGTCCTCCACCATCAACATTTAGTGGATCAGTAAGTAGAACTGTTTCCTCTTCCTGATCCTGATAGGAAACAACTAGCTGTTCTCCAGTAAACTCGAGCATTCCAATGATTTCTCCTTGCTCTACCAGTGCAATCTCAGAAGACATGTTAAATTCATTAAAGATCACATGGACACTTTCCTCAACACATAAGGTACTCTTGTTGAACACCTCATATGTTTTACTTTGAGAAAAGTATCCCTAAAGATTGCCTCATCAATCCTAGGGTTGAACTTATCGAGTTGGTTCTTCCTATTATTATGCATAAAACACTTGCATCCAAAGATATGAAATTGTGCAATATTGTGCTTTCTACCCTTTAGTTCATGGGACTTATTCAATTTAGGCCTAATGAGAGCATAACTTAAAATATAGCATGTAATGTTCACAGCTTTTCCCCAAAAACTCTTAGGGACATCACTTTCAATAAGCGTCGTCCTCGCCATATCCTCAAGAGTTATTTTCTTTCTTTCCACAACACCATATTGTTGTGGTGTCCTAAGGGAAGAGAAGTTGTGACTCACCCCATGTGTACAAAAATACTAAAGCTTGAATTATCAAACTTAGTGCCATGATCAGATCACACCGCAACCAATTGATGATTTAACTCATCAAATGTCTCATCCATTGATTATAAGAAGATAACGCATGTAAATCTAGAAAAATCATCAACCATAACACATAAACATGTGACAATTTCGACTTCACACACTTATGGGATCCAATATGCACAACTTCGAAAGGTCTGTTGGTACTCATGACACTTTTTTTTGGCTTAAAAGATGATTTTACATGTTTCCCTTTGGCATATTCTGAACAAATTTTGTCAATCTCGTACTTAATATATGGAAGTCCAATTACTAAGTTACAAGATTTAAGGTTATTCAAAAGTATTAAGCTAGCATGACCAAACTTCTTATGCCAAACCCATTGATTTAACTGGTAAACATCTCGTAAATAAATGGACTTGTTATCCGAAATTCTTTTGAGTAAAGTGATATAAATATCATCTTTGCTGGTTCCCCTCACAAACAAATTCACCTGTTTGTGAATTAATTATTTGACAAAGGTCATCTTGAAACTCAACTCGATTCCCTTTATCACATAGTTAGGAAATGCTCAAAATATTATGGTGCAAGCCATCAACATAATATACATTATCAATAGTTTGTGAAAGTGACTTACCAACTTTACCTATACCAACAATAGCTACCTTGCTGTTTTCACCAAAGGTAACACTTCCACCATCATAGGTTGTGAATGAGAGAAATTGGTTCATATCCTCGAACATGTGTCTTGAGCATCCATTAGATTTAGGAACTGAAACTTTCTTGGGTCCCCTTTCCGCAAATAGTTGACTTAAGCTGGTCCTTCCTTACCCAGACCTACTTAACATCCTTGTTATTTCTCTCTACGCTTTTCTTCCTAGTTGGACAATTGAAAATCTTATGTGCATTCATGCCACAATGGTAACACACATGCATGTCCTTTGCAAGAACATACTTACATCTTTTGCATTCCTTGATCCAAGTGGTTCCCCTAGGGTGCCAATTGGTCCTGGTTCTCGTTTTGGAATAAGCAAAATATATGGTACTTCTACTACATTTAATGGAGGTAAGATGATTTAAGGTATTCCTTGTAGACAAAAGTTATTCCACGTGTCTTAGACTACTTTAGAACTCTTTATTGTTAGTTTCAAAAACTTTAATTAGAAAAACATTTTTCTCATTCATAGCAGTGAAATCACTTTCAAACTTTTCAAGATTAAATTCAAGTTTTGAAACTATGGAGTCATTTGGCATGTTGCAATTTTTTCCTTCACACTCATTAATCATTTTACTAACTTCACCATTGTTGTAGCCTAAAAAACAAGGGCTACCAAGATGACACGTGGCTTCATCCTAGCCTTACATGTGGCACAAGCTTATGAAGGTAAAGTACATGGGTCAGAAAATTATGTGGGCTAAAGTACACTTTTCTGAGGAAAAAGATGTACTAAAACCACTCTTATGGCCCAAACCTGTACTTAGGCCCAGCTAAAGCATCTTATACTCCTATATAAAGGTGAGGTGTACTGACCAATCAATACCTGCCACGTGTCACCATTTTACTGCTTAGCCAATCAGATGCTCTCAAATTAGGGTGACATCAAGGTACAACAGTCATTTCAAACAGTATAAATAGTCCTTGAAATCCGGGGAAAGGTACGTTTTTCAGAGCATAGTACTGTTATTCTGCCATAAATTCTCTGTCTCTACTTTCTCTCTCTAAAAGTTCTTTCATATCACTGATATCTGACGTAAGCATCGGAGGGGGAAATACCACCCAAACCTCCAGGGTGGTCCCTTTTTTGCAGGTTGCTGATCGGAGTTCAGTATCGGGATCCGAGTGCAATCATTGTTGCACAAGTCTCCAAATTAAGAATCTGAAGTTGGGAGTTGTTGTATTAAATTACTAGTTTCATACTACGTAACATTTGGCGCCATCTGTGGGGAGACGCAACAATGACGGATTGTCACTCATCAAACGTGGCAAGGAATAGAAGTTTCAGGATTCAAGTAGAGGATAAGGTGGATGACGAGAGGCCACCCCGAGGACGGGACAGGCACCATGTTGCCGTTCATCTCGAGGGAAGAACTGTGACCCCTGTCATCCAGGTAAACCTTGATCGTCCAGTGACAGCTGGTCACCTGGAAACTGTCTTAAACGACTTCCAGACTAGAATGGCCGCTGTTATGGAAGAGCAGATTAAGAACAACATGTTGTTCTTTCAGATAAGCCCAGGAAGGGAGGCTGCTGAGCCGCTCAAAGGAAGGTCTCAAGAAGGTCGTCCAGGGACCAGCCGGCCACCACGGCCAGAGTTGTCTAGGCCGCCTTCTAAGGGAAAGCAGCCAGCTGTTAGCGAGTCAAGGAGGAAGATGGACTGGAAGCTGGTAGTCCATCCAGGAGATAATATTCCTCCCACTGGTCACAGATGGAGACGGACGCATAGAGAGTACCTGAGGCCAGAGGGCTGCTGCTCTTCAGCGTTCAGCCTCAGTTCTACTCCTTACATGAAAGATCGTCATTGAGAGTTCCATCTAAAACAGCAGGAAGAAGTCATGGACCTTCGCTATTCAGCCAAGGCAAGAGAAGACAGTTTGCAGCCAATGGTGTATAGGCGTCAGGCCTTAGCTAACACCTCTTCAAACCCAGTATTGAAGGAGTACCGCAGGGAGTACATACCCACTGAGGGTCAGGCTGGCGCACTCCAGATTAATTGGCCGACTCCCTTTTCGGTCAGAATCATGGAGTCTCCTCCTTTCCCAAAGGTTAAACTCCCGACGATCGAGCCTTTTAATGGTACAATAGATCCAGATGATCATTTGTCAGCTTACAAACACCAGATGTATGTCAGGTGTTGATGACGCTACATGGTGTAAGAACTTTCCGGCCACATTGAAGGGAGTGGCGCAGAAGTGGTTCAACAATTTACCTCCTAACTCAGTGATCAATTTCACTGAGCTTAGTATCTTGTTCACTAGCCATTTTGTGGCAAACCGTCAAGAACATAAGACAAGCATGCATTTAGGAAAGGTAGTTCACGGGCCTAAAGAAGCCTTAAGGAGTTATGTGAAGCGGTTCAATTTGGAAGCATTGCAGATCCAGGATCTGAATGCTGGAGTGGCGTTTGACGCCTTCATCCGAGGTCTAAGACCTGGCAGCTTTAAGTTTGATTTGTGAAGAAGAAGATAACCACCTTAACAGAGGCTCTGAAGGAAGCCGAAGCATTCATCCATGCCACGGATGTTTGTGCAGAAGCCAAACAGCCGAAGGTGAAGAAAGCTGAAGAGGCAGTTCACCCAAAAAAGAGTCTCCCCAGAAAGCTGAAACTTGGGCGATGACATCAATGACCACCTCGTCCAAGAGGAGCAGAAGGTCTGAGCCGGCAGCCTCAGTTGAGCCCATAGAGTTCAACAAAGATCAGTATTCCATTCTCATGGAAATTAAGGATCAGCATGAATTGAAGGCGCGGCAGAGATGAAAACCACCCTACAGAAATAGGGATAAAAGTAAGTACTGTCATTTCCACAAAGATTGTGGTCATGAGACGAATGAGTGCAAGCATCTCAAGAGAGCATTGGAGGATTTGGCCCGAAAGGAAAAATGAATCTTATCTACCTCGTCAGGAAGGAAATTCCAGAAAAAAGATAATCGTCAAGGAAGAAGGAAAAGATGACGAAAGTACTGATGAAGACGTTGTAATGGTAATCTCTGGGGATTCGCGGCTGGAGGTCCAAAACTCGCGGCCATAAAAACTATCTGAGGGAACTCAGCAGGTGATGCTCACACAATCAGGCAGAGGCTGATCCTTTCCCCAAGATAGTGGTCAGTGAGCAAGATCGGGGAAAGATAAGAACCCCTCATGACGACCCGCTGGTGGTGGAAATGAAGATTGCTAATCTCAGGGTGCGACGGATCCTGATTGATACAGGAAGTTCCACCGACATCATCAGCGCGGATTGTCTTTCAAGATTAAGGTTTGATGAAAATGAATTGGTTCCAGTAAATCATCCGATCATTGGTTTCGGTGGGGGGGTAATTCATCCTATGGGGACGGTTACCCTTCCCGTCAGAGTTGGAGACAAAGAAGCTGCGAGAACGCTTTTTGTGAAGTTCCTGGTAGTACGAGATCTGACGGCATACAACGTCATCCTCGGACGACCTACCTTAAATCAGATCAAAGCTGTCATTGTTACTCACCTGATGCTCATGAAATTTGAGTGTGACAATGGAAAATTGGGTCTTTGTATGGAGACCAGCAGGCGCAAGAGAATGCTATCTTATACATTGAGACCATCATCATGGAAGGAGAAATCAGAACGGCCAAAGGCCTAGAGAAGAGCCGGCCGAAAAGTGAAAGGCCATATAACTGAGTTGAAGCATGAGGTAGAGAAAGCACAGGCAAACCTCTTCAAGAGGGCAAGCCGTCAATGCTCTTACCTAGCAAGAAAAGGAGGTGTTTGGCTATCAAAGAAGAGAAGAATTCATCCGATGAAGTTATGGAAATTATGAGCTTGGGACTAGAACGTCCAGAGCCAGTAGAAAGCCCAGTAGAAATCTGTTAAGACCGAACGTCCGGAGAGGACATGAAGATTGGATCGTCCTGAGTTCTTGAAACCAAGGACGCCCTTGGTTGCATTGCTCAAAGAATTTGAATATGTTTTCGCCTATACTGTGGAAGAAATGCCGGGAATAGATCCCGAAGTTGCAGTGCATAAGCTGAACATCAAGCCAGTCCGGCAGAAGAAGAGGCATCTAGGGCCGGCTAGAAATCAGGGCGTTGACCAAGAGGTACAGAAGCTGTTCAAATCCAAGTTTATCCGCGAAACCTATTATCCGGATTGGGTGGCAAATGTGGTAATGGTTCCCAAGCCGAATGGTACTTGGAGGATGTGTGTTGATTACACAGATTTGAACAAGGCTTGTCCTAAGGACAGTTCCCTGCCCAAGATTGACCGGCTGGTTGATTCTACAGCAGGGCATGCACTGCTTAGTTTCATGGACGCCTACTCAGGCTTTCACCAAATTCCTATGTGGCCGGATGATCAGGATAAAACCTCTTTCATTACTGAAAAAGGGCTATATGGCTGGCTTCGGATGCCCTTCGGCTTAAGGAATGCGCCGGCCACCTTTCAAAGGCTCATCAACACTGTCTTTCAGCCGCAACGAGGGAAAAATATGGAGGCTTATATTGACGATATGATCGTCAAAAGCCGAGAAGAAAAGGATCACTTGGAAGATTTAAGAGAAACCTTCATCACTTGAGAAAGTACAAGTTAAAGCTCAATCCGCAGAAATGCGTATTGGCGTAGTAGCCGGGAAGTTTCTAGGGTTTTTGGTCGATCAGCGAGGGATTGAGGCCAACCCTGACAAAATTCAAGCAATTCTGGATATGACCTCGCCGTCCAAAGTCAAGGAAGTTCAGCGTCTGACGGGATGTCTGGCCGCTCTTGGACGGTTTCTATCAAAATCAAGAGATAAGTGTCATCACTTCTTTGCGACCATAAAAAATAATGCAAAGTTTGAATGGACGGAGGAAGCTGAGAAAGCACTTCAGCAAGTTAAAGACCACCTTCGACAATTACCTAGGCTAATCAGCCCGGCCGAAGGAGAAAAGATGTATGTTTACCTGGCCGTGTCCCCATTCGCGGTAAGTGATGTTCTCCTAGCTGAGAGAGATTCAATACAAATACCCGTTTATTTTGTTATCCATGTGCTAAAGGACGCATAAGGCTGGTATTCGTCAATTGATAAGTTCGGCCGGGCGCTGCTAATGGCCAGCCGAAAGTTGAGGCCTTATTTTCTTGCTCACAGTATTCTAATCTACACAGACCAGCCGTTAAGGCAAGTGCTGCATAAGATGGACGCATCCGGATGAATGTTGAAGTGGGCCGTAGAGCTCAATATGTTTGATCTGACGTTCGAGCCCCGAAAAGCAATTAAGGGGCAAGCTCTAGCGGACTTTATTGTAGAGCTCACCCGGCCTACAGTAGAAAACGTCCAGGACCCAGCAGAGGGAAAGAGGCATTGGACCCAAATCGTGGACGGATCATCCACTGCTAATGGATGTGGAGCCGAGATCATTTTCCAGTCACCAGAAGGCGACAAGTTTGAGTATGTAATGAAGTTCCAATTCCAGGCTTCAAACAACGAAGCAGAGTATGAAGCTCTCTTAGCCGGCATTAGAATGTGCAAAGCGGCCGGAGCCCTGGAAATTGAAGCAAAAACTGATTCCCTGCTGGTGGTCAGCCAAGTGAATGGAGATTTTGAATGCAAGGAGGCGTCTATGAGTAAGTATATGAGCCTGATAAAAGAGGAGGTCAATATTTAAAACGATTCGTCCTAGATCAGGTGCCAAGATCTAAAAACCATCAGGCTGATGCCCTCTCCAAACTAGGTAGTTTGGCTGAGGGTGATGTGCCTAGAACAGTGTTCTGGGAGGTCAAGGCGGCCAAGAGTATTGATGCCAAGGAAGTCCTGTTTCTTAGCCGAGAAGATAAGTGGAACAGCCCCATTATTGAATATAAGAAGACAGGCCGCTCGCCCCTTGATCCTCTAGAAGCTAAGTATGTGAAGGCTAGGGACAAGTGGTTCGAGTTGTGGAATGAAACTTTGTATAAAAAATCCTTCAACCGGCCTCTTCTCAAGTGCATCAGTAGGAAGGACGGATTGGACGTTCTGAAAGAATTGCATGAAGGAGCCTGTGCTTCCCACACTGGGGGGAGGGCGTTAGGAGAAAAAGCTCTAAGGATTGGCTATTTTTGGCCGACCTTGAAAGAGGACGCCTTGCTTTACGCGAATAAATGTGATAGTTGTCAAAAGCATGGCAACATCTATCAGAAGCCGTCCAATTACTTAATTCAAATCCTTTTTCCTCTTCCCTTTGCTAAATGGGGAATGGATATTCTTGGCCCTTTTCCTATTGCTGCCGGCCAGAAAAAAAGTCATAATAGTAGCCGTCGACTACTTTACAAAATGGGTGGAAGCTGAAGCACTGAGAGGCATTACCACCAACGACGTCAAAGGGTTCATCTGGAAGAACCTCATCACAAGGTTTGGTATGCCCCAGTCCATTGTCTTTGAGAACGTACCACAATTTGAAACACCAAGCTTCGTCAATGGCTGGCCGATCAAGGAATTAGGGCTCACTTTGGTGCAGTGGCTCATCCACAAGCTAATGGGCAGGTCGAAGCTTTTAATAAGATCTTGTCAGCCGGAATCAAAAAGAAGTTAGATAATGCAAGGGGATTATGGGTTGAAGAATTACAGTTGGTCTTGTGGTCAATAAGAACAACGGCCAAGAACTCAACTGGAGAAACCCCATTCATGCTGGTATATGGCTCAGAGGCCGTTCTCCCCATTGAAGTTGAGGAACCAACTCTGCGATGATGATGTACTCAGAAGATGCGAATTGGGCTGCTCTTCGGACGGCCTTGGATCTAGTTCCTGAAGTCAGGGGCAATGCGCTGCTGAGGATGCAACTCTACAAGCTAAGAATGACAAGAGAATTTAACAAAAGAGTTGCAAGGCGGCCATTGAAGCAGGGATATCTCTTCCTAAGGAAGATGGAAGCAGTAGGCCGAGCTAAGGAGCTAGGAAAGCTCAATCCAAATTGGGAAGGCCCCTACAAGATCGTCGAAGAAGTTCAGAATGGTACTTTTTGTCTGGAAGGGATGGACGGTCGTTCTATTCCTAGGACGTGGAACTCTGATACTTTGAAAAAAAATACTTTGTTTAAGATATCTTGAGAGAGTGTAATCTTTTCTTAGTGCCTCGCAATGAAAAAAGTAGAAATGTATACATGTACCTTGGCTCTTCGTCAAGCAAAATTCATATAATACAGCTCTACTTCTCTCCTATGACTGTCTCTCAGTTTTATTTATTTGCTTTAGTTAAAAATGCATACCTTCGTCCAAACTGACTAATATAGCAGAGCCACAAGTAAAAACACCTTCTATTAGGAGATCAGCCAACATGTTATCATCCTAATATGGATAAATACATAAAATCGGCTGGCAGTTTGTTTACTTAAAGAGTTAAACATGTCCGAAACAAGGTATCCTACTTTCCGTCCAAAAGCCAAAATTAGAAATAACAACCTTAGTAAAGGAACAAGTTATTTCACAATTTAACGAAGATGGACGGGTTACAATAGCCTTCATAAAACGTCCAAGTTATTAAGCAAATTATGGTATTTCTCCTTCTTGAAACAAAGAAAAGTCGCTAAGACCTCTTTGTCCAAGAAGGGGGCCATATGGAGACCTAATTTATTGCAGAATAACCAAGTCTTTGTTCAATGACGAATGATAGCCAAAATTCAGGCCAAACAAGTTTTTGAACTTAATGTTTTTTAAACTTAAGTATTAAACTTAGGCGACTGAAGAACTATTCGGCCAATGAGAGCCCTTGGATCAGATTAAAGGTGCTAGGACGAGTTGCTTTCGTACTTAGGCATGAATGTTTGATCAACAACAAGGCGTCCATTGCATAAAAGTATAAAGCGTTGGAAATGAAAAAAAGATAACTCTCTTATAGATAAAAGAAAAAGATTACAAACTAATCTAAAAATTACAAAAAACAAAAGTACAAAAAACTATTCTAAAACAGGTACAAAAATTACAAGTACAAGGGGCCTGCGGCCAAGATGGAGAATAGGAAAAGTTAAGCTTCCGGAGGAGTGCTGTTCTCTTCGTCCTAGGCGTCAAACTCTTCTTCCTCTTCATCTTCTGAAGACTCCTGGAAGACGGGAGGTTCCTCTCCTTTAATGTTGGCCTTGTGTAGGCTCTCCTGAAATTCTAGATGGCGGACATATCTGGGGATGTCCTGTTCCTCGGCCAGCATTTCGAAGGCCTGGACGGCCCAGTTTTTCGAAGTATTGATCACTTCGTTCATTGCCTCCTTGGCCGCCTCCTCCTCCGTAGCTTTAACCTGAGCTTTCAACGCCTGGTTCTTCTCTTGGAGGACGAGATTCTCTCTGAAAAGCTCCGCGGCCACCAGCATGCCTGAGTTTCTCTCGTCCTTAAGAGAGCGCTTCAGATCAGCTCTCTCGTCCAAGAGCTCGATCAGCCGAAGTAAGTAGGTCTTGTTCTGGGACTCTAGCTTGGCTGACCGTTTTTCCCAAGCTATCTTGGACTGCTGGTGCAGCACTTCCTGCTCAGCCATAGCAAACTGAGCATGATCAGCTGCTTTAGTCACATCCTGGACGAGCTTTTTATTTTCCTTTCTCAGCAGCCTCGCCCAGTCCTCCGTCATCATGCTGCGAGCAAAGAGCTGACAAAGGGAAGACGAGGATGAGTTAGGACAAATGTAAGAATTCAGAAAATACACCAAGTATTAAAAAGAAAGCGTCCAGCAAAAGAAAGTTTACCTCAGTAGCAAGTTGAGACATGTAGCCCACATGTCCTGACGAGGCTCCCTTCAACCCCTTGATGTAAGGTTCAGGAAAGCACTTGAAAAGCTCAAGTTTGAGCTTCTCACGATCAGCCGGTGTCATCTTCGAGAAAGCAGCCGAAGATTCATCGTCTGAAAGTGAAGGAGATCCCTCAGGACCCCGCCCTTTTCCTTTATCTGAAAGAGGAGACTCGTCAGTAGTATTACGAACTTGGAAAACCACGACTTGTTTGTTGGACGGACTCATCGGACGCCCGCCAACGCGCAGGGTTCTAACGATATTTGAATAGTAAGACTCACCAGAGGATCGGGAGGCCGTCCTGTATGCCTCCGGCATCTGAGCCACCAGCTTGGCAACTGGCCTAGAAAAAGCGGACCCATCCACAGCCGCGTCTAGCTGGGAAGACTGATCCCCTGCTCCGTCCAAATCAACAATCGCGTCCGGTTGTTCAGTAGCAGGTTGGCCGGCAGGACCCGTGTAAGTCACCATAGCCAGCTCATCGGCCTTGGGAAGCTCCTCCTTGGCCGGAATGTCAATCATGACCTTGGGAATAGGCCGTGATGCTTTTTTCTTCTTGGCCGTGAACCCCTTTGCCTTTTTAGGAGGGGGAGCATCGCTAGTAGTGGCCGGTCTTTTCTTGGCGGCCGCTGCTTTCTCCACCAACGCTTTGGACGTTGGGGCATTTTTCTAAAAAAGTTAGAAAAAATGTTAAGTCAAAAACCATTGAAGGGAAAAGGAGAAAGGAAGGCGTCCAAGATTAGCCCTGGACGTTTTGCTTCGCAAAGAGGAAGTTCGTCCAGGATTCAATTAAGGACGTTATGTCCTTTGAAGAAGAAAGCCGTCCAAAATCAACCCTGAACGTTCTGCCCTTCGAAGAAGGAGCTCGTCCAGAAGTTTCATTCAGGACGTCCTGTTCATTGAAGGTGAAGGCCGTCCAGAATCAACTTTGGACGTTCTGCCCCACAGAGGGAGAGCTCGTCCAGAGTCAATTCAGGACGTTTTGCTCTTCAAAGAAGAGCCTCTTCCGGCAAAAGAAAAAAAAAACAAAAGAAGTTTATACCAGGGTGTCCGTCCTCTTTTCAGCACCAGTTTTGCTGAACTCCTTCCAGAGGGAGTCTGTGAACCTGGACGAACTCATATATCCTTTCCAAGATAATCTGAGCTTCTCCTTGGCCGAGTCTGCATAAGAAAAGGAAACATGATTAAAACCACTGATATAGGACAAAGGCGTTTACTTAGAAATTATTGCAAGGTATACCTCTATCCTCAGCCCGCCGCAAGCCGGCCGCGACCGGGAAATCGTCAATGTAAAACATCTCCTTGAAAGGTATCCAGTTGGACGGACCCTTGAAGGAGACGTCGTTGATGGAATACTCCGAAATTCTGAAGTATTCCACCAACTGCTCAGCCGAGGTGCTTTCCAGCTCCAGGAAGGACGATGTTCGTCCAGCGTTGGTAGCAGCCCGACTAGTGTAGCGATACCGTCTAGCCACCACCTCGTTAGGTGCTTGGACGAACAGGAAATCAGCTTTCCAGGCATGCATCTTGGACGTCTTGTCCCAAGACGTCATAAAGACTTGACGATTGCAAACACTGAACCAAGCCCCATCTACAGTTTTGGGAACCTTGGATACATAGTGTATTTGGGAAAAGGCAGCCATGGACGGATCAACGCCCTTAAACTCGCAGACGGCTATGAAGGTCAAAATGTTTTGCCATGAATTTGGGGCAAGTTGGTTAAGTCCTACGTTATAGTAATAAAGGAGGCGGCTGATGAAGGGGTGCAATGGAAATCGCAGCCCGACATCTAAAGCTAGCCGATAAACAGCGAAATGGCCAGCAGGAGCACTAAGTATAGTGTCCTCCCGGTCAGGAAGAACAAACCGATACCTCGGCATGGGCATGGCAAAAGAAAAGTGTTCAAGGTTGGGACCTACTCGTCCTAGCCAACCACTGCCGGCTAGAATGTATCTAGGGTCGGATAAGGGGCCAAGACGGCGCCTTATTTCAGAAGAAGTCGTGGACGGCTCTTCTGAGTCGCTAGCCGGGTTGGAAGAGGTCTCAGCTTCATTCGACTCATCTGAGGCCACCCTTCGTTTAGACGGGCTGGGGTCTGGAGAGCCTCGAAGATCAGATTCCTCCTGGACGGTTTCAGGAGAAGGAGTTGGATTTGTAGGACGGGTGCTCTGGACTTCTCGCTCTCCATCAGCGGGAATCCGTCCAGTTGATGCCTCCAATTCTGAGCTGGAGGCCGGCATATTAACTTCTCGTCTGATACGAGCCGTTTGCTTGACGTGCGCCAGATTACCTTGCACAGGTAAAGACTGGGTCGTCTGACTTTGCCGTCCATGACTAAAGAAAAAGAATGCATGTCCGGCCGAGATATGTCCAGCTCTAGAAGATGCCGAGGAAGATAGGCCCTCTGTTCTAGGGTCACTACCAACCCTTGAGCGGCCGGGATTGTTCGATGAAGAGGACGAATCCATTTTCTTAAAATATGCGTGAAAATACAAGGAAAAGAAATAAGGAAATACCTGTAGAGAAAGTTCGGACGAATGTCAAGGACGAACTGAAATCTCGGACGAATGGAGTAGCAGTTTGAAAGAGCTTGGACGGGAGTAATTTCTCTCTCTAGAAAGCTCAGTAAAAATTGCGGAGTCTCTCTCTCTAGAAAATTTCTCAGCGGTGTTAAAATGATTTCAGAAACGATAAAGTCACATATTTATAGAGAGGTGAAAGTGACCCTCTCATCCGGTAAAAGTAACCGTTGCCCTTGAAAGTTGACCTGTGGAGACCGGCAAAATGGCGCCTCTTTTTTGAAAAGAAAGAAGGGCAGTTCCTGGTCGGTTAAAAGAGGAAATCAACCGTCTTGGCACCTAAATGGTAACTTCCTCTTTTAAGGGGCAAATGTTGTAGCCTAAAAAACAAGGGCTACCAAGATGACATGTGGCTTCATCCTAGCCTTACATGTGGCACAAGCTTATGAAGGTAAAGTACATGGGTCTGAAAATTATGTGGGCTAAAGTACACTTTTCTGAGGAAAAAGATGTACTAAAACCACTCTTATGGCCCAAACCTGTACTTAGGCCCAGCTAAAGCATCTTATACTCCTATATAAAGGTGAGGTGTACTGATCAATCAATACCTGCCACGTGTCACCATTTTACTGCTTAGCCAATCAGATGCTCTCAAATTAGGGTGACATCAAGGTACAACAGTCATTTCAAACAGTATAAATAGTCCTTGAAATCAGGGGAAAGGTACGTTTTTAGAGCATAGTACTGTTATTATCCCATAAATTCTCTCTCTCTCTACTTTCTCTCTCTAAAAGTTCTTTCATATCACTGATATCTGACGTAAGCATCGGAGGGGGAAATACCACCCAAACCTCCAGGGTGGTCCCTTTTTTGCACATTGCTGATCGGAGTTCAGTATCGGGATCCGAGTCCAATCATTGTTGCACAAGTCTCCAAATTAAGAGCCTGAAGTTGGGAGTTGTTGTATTAAATTACTAGTTTCATACTACGTAACAACTATAACGACCTACGGGAGAAACAATTAGCTAGGAAGTCTTGAGTGTAACAAACTCTCTGTACAATTGTTCTACTTCATCAACCAAAAGGTTAAAAGCATGGAGTAAATTAGATTGCTTAGAGTGTTTAATTGCCTTACTCTTAAACACAAAAAATTAGGGGGATCATCTGAAGTAAACAGGTCATGCATAGAGGGAACATTTAAGTCTTCTTCACTATCACTAGGAGCATCCTCATCCTTTTCTAGTAGAGAAGACTTAGATGTTTCCAACTCGACTTTGCACTTGTCAAGTACAATCTCAAGTTCAACCACTTGATCCTCTAATCCAATACACACTTATTCTAAGTGATCACAACTAGTGTATGCGTGATTTTATTCGCCTACGCAGAATGAGTATTTGACTACCTCATTATAAAGTTTTTCTTGAAAACCTTTTAAAATCGCCAATAATTTTTTAAAGTAAGACTCATAAACCTAATTGGATATTGGAAAATTGTAGAGACAACTTAGGGACTTATCCAATGTAGTTTTTTCCGTCATGACTCCATGAATGGTTAATGAATCATAGATTGAGTTCGGGGGTGAGGGTACGAATAAGATCAGGAATCAACTTCATCCATTACTTGGCCTCTACTTAATATCGATTCATATTTATATTTATGCAAACATCCATTACTTGGCCTCTACTTAATATCGATTCATATTTATATTTATGCAAATCAATATCCACATAATATTTTAAGGCAATCTAAATATTAATCGGTGTTGGTTCATTAAAAAAACAAAAGACTAATTTTTGGTGATATGTTATTAAAGCAATCAAATTTCTGGGATTCTAATCAGATTGTCAAATTATCTGAATTTAATATTAGAACCGTTCTTTAGGTCTTTGATTAACAATAATTATCATATAAGGTGATGAAAGCATTAAAACATATAATCATGCATATGAATAACAAAGAACATAAATAAAAAGCGAAGATTAAGAAAGAATGTACAGAGTAGCGTTAATTCTTTCAGGATCTACATTATGACAAGTAAATTGTTAGTAAAAAAGGAACTAAATTGGAATTGAGCTTCCGGAATTATACCTTTGTCGCCTGGGTATTATGCAATGATTTTCAACATGAGCAATCTTGAATTAAAATAAGAAATCCGAAGGTATGAATGTGTTTGAATGTATTGAAATATGAATTTGAGTATTTGAATATGAGTTTGAGTGTTTGAATATGAGTTTGAGTATAGTAGAGTATGTGTAGAAGTCGTAGGAAAGCATTTTCAAAGTTCATTCGAAGAAACAAGGTATTTATAGACAAAGGAAACCGAAAATGAATCAAAAAGATTTGCGCCTGGCGCACAACTTTGCATCACGTGCATTTTCTTTCTGGATGTATTTTTGATTGTTTTAAGATTCTTTTTTATCCTTTGATAAAATATACCCTTTGAAATATGAAATTAGCTATCTTTAGGAATAAAAATGTAATTTTCGAAATATCCTTTAAAAATTAATTATCGCAAATAATTGATATTAAAATATTAAAAATATAATGTTTTAGCAGGAATAATTGATTGGCCATTTAAAATTGGGATTTGATTTAATAAATAGACATTATATTTTCGAAACACTTTTTGGCTTAGCTTGTTCGATTGTTGTTCCTTTGGACCGGACCAACTAGAACGATGGTATATTTCATCAATGTGTACTCAATGGGGAGACACGATTTGTGTCTACAAAAGCTAAGCCCCCACTTTGACTAAGATTCACTAGTATAATAAATGCTTATTGCTGCGGTCATTAAGTAGCCTATTGCGACGGTTTTGGCCAAGCATCAATTAAGGACGCAACAATAGGTAATTAACCTATTGCTGCGGTTTTTGACTGCAGCAATAGGCCAAGATATTGCTGCGGTTCCTAGCCAAAACCGCAACAATACATTTAGGAAGCGCAACAATATCTTGGCCTATTGCTGCAGTTGTTGCCCAATACCGCAACAATAGGTCCTGTTACAGGTAAATTTTTTTTTTTTTTTTTTTTTTTTGCATTTTGCAATCAAAGTTGAAAGATTAAAACCAGGCAACTAAACCATCCATTATCCACCAAATTCACAAACGTTCTGAAGATGAAATGACATATGAATCTCATTAACATATAACGATATAAAAGCTAGTTACATAAATGATACAAAAGATTAAAAAAAATAAAATGAAAAAGCAAAAATAAAAAAAAACATGTACAGCTACATGACTAATTACAAAAAATATATTAAAAAATGAGAAACTGAAAATCAAAAATAAATCCTAAAATAAAAAATCTACAAAGAAATATAAAAAAACGAAAAAAAAACGAAAAAAACAGAAATTATGAAAACTTAAAGAATAGAAATTCGCGGCCCACAAGCGAGTGTTGACAGTGATGGAAGGATTGGAGCCACGACGGAGGACCGGAGCCACGAGCGAACAAACCGGAGATCTGGAGAGTGAGGAACAAACGAGTGACAAACGAACCGAAGATCTGGAGAGTGAGGAACGAACGAGTGTTGATGGCGACGCGACGAGGAGATCTGGAGGAATGAACAAGTGGTGATGGCAACGAAGAACGAACGAGTGTTGATGGCAACGAGAACCAGTGTTGACGGCGACGAAGAACGAACGAGTGTTGATGGCAACCAGCGAACGAACGAGTGTTGATGGCGTGAGGGAGGAAGCGCGGTTTTGGAACGAGGAGATTGGAGAGATAGAGAGGAGGAAGGCTGATGGTGTGAGGGTGGAAGCACCAATGGGTGAGGAGGGAGGAAGCGCCGATGGTCGTTGTTAAGGCAAAGAGAGGGAGGAAGGAGATCTAGAGAGGGTGAGGAGAAATAGAGGAGGAAGGAGATTTAGAGAGGGTGAGGAGGAACGAGTGTTACTGTGAAAGTGAGGAATGAGGAGGAAGGAAACGACGCCCATCAGTTTTATTAAACCCTAATTAACCTCTTGTTGCGGACTCTAGAAGAAACCGCAACAATTGATTAAAATAATAATTTTTTTATATTATTTTAATATATTGTTGCGGTTCTTGTTAGAAACCGCAATAATATGTTTGGTCAAATAGTCAAAAAAATTTTAAAAAATTTCCGTTGAAACCATATTGCTGCAGTTTTTGGCCAAAACTGCAGCAGTAGGGTTATTTTATATTTTTCCTTTTATTTTTACGCGATATATTGATGCGTATGGGTAAAACAACAACAATATCACCGCAACAATAAGAAATTATTCTACTAGTGGTTTAGGAAACCAAAAGTCAAAGTATATGGTGTTAGGACGGAGAATGATACGAAAAGCTTTGTAGTTAGGAACTGAGCTATACATTACCGGTTTCTGCAAAACAAAGTTACTCTACAAAATGCTAAGACGATAACTACAAGTAATCTGATCACCTGCAAGAGAAGATGTTAGCTGATAGGTACAAACAACTCAAATAATGCACATAATATTATAATAGTGCAAACGTAGCTATTCTAAGGATGCATGAGACAGTATGCAAGGATTAAGGTTATATAAAGCTAAGATGAAAAGTCATGCAAGGTTAGGTTTATGCTAGGCTAGGAAAGATGAAATATAGTGCAAGGTCAGGGTTATGCAAGATTAGGATTATGAAATGTTATGCAAGGTTAGTGTTATGCAAGATTTGGATGTCTCGGACGATAGAGAGATAGAATGATTTTCGAAAATTGTTTTCGCAAGGAATCGGGGTCCTCAAGTGAGGTCCGCAGATTACAACTTTTAGGGAGTTTGATTTAGAGGAACCACCACGTATATAGGAAGATGCTTGATTTGGGGTCCAAAACTTGTCTTAATTAAATTAGGCATTATGAGCCTAGCTAGATTGGTAGATGCTTGATTTGTGTTGAGCATTCAGTGTTCTTCAATAGGGATTCTTCTTTGGGGAATTGATACAGGCAAAGTCCGATATCGTTAGAGACCATGGAATTATCAGAGAGTCCTTCAGGGACAAGGACAGTTTGGATTGAAAAATAAATTTTTTAAAATTTGTGACTCATATAGATGTAGGTGGGAAAAGACTTTGACGTAGCTAGAATCTGACTAGAGTCTATGTTGGGATCTTGAAAAGAGTTAACTTCCGAGTTTTAGAAAGTCAAATCATTATATCTTGATTAATTTTATTTTATTGAAGCGGTCAGACCTCGAGATGATGATTTCCACGTATCCTTGCAGAATCAGATCGTTCATAGTTCTAGATCTTATTGAACTTTTTTTTGTTCCCTAACTTTTTCGTAAGCCACCCTTTCAAGGTTTCAACCTAGTGGGGTTGAGCATAACTTGAAGAAGTAGTTTGGGTTGATGAAAGGTCGAAAGGTTTGAGGTTTTGTGAAGGTTTATTTTGTTGGGCTAAGGTAAGGATTATGGATTTGGACAATGTAGTTAAGGTTTTGATGGATTGAAGGATTTGAATAATAAGGGGTAGAACTTGTGCACAAGCCCCCTAACTTGACTTGTGCATTGCTTTGTGCATTTTCTTTCTCTTTGCCCTTTTTTCTCTTTTTTTCAAACTTTGAATATTTTCACAATTTTTATTTTTGCCTGACATTGACCTTTTTTTTATGTACTCAGGCTTGTACACAAGTTTTTGTGGTTTAGGTTATTGGAGGGTTGAAGGCTATTTGTGCAGCCTTGTTTTGAAGGGATTATTTGGCTAAGGATCATGGAAATGATGGTTTATGAATCTTTTATTTTGTTTGCAAGGATATGGCTTATGGGAGGTGATAGGTTTAAGGGAACATAGAGAAAACTCATAATCCAAAGTATGTCCACTTTTTTCTTTTTCTTTTTACGAATCAAGGTCATTTAGGTGATTTAAGTTTCATCATCGAATTCGAAGCATATATGATGGTGAAAGGCCAATGAAAATAAAAAGAAAATAAAATAATATGAAAATGGAATGGCTATAATATATGAAGTCCTATAGTGACATAGACTCGACGGGAAAGGTTAGAATGGTTTATGGTGATGACTCCCTGACCCAACCTAGAAATCTGGAAATAAATAACTAAGCCTATTGAATTTTTGATGTACTACCGAAGGGGTTGTTGATGATGTAGATTCTTGTCGTAGCAAGTATTAGAAGTCTACTGTCATCGACCATGTTTCGTAGCGCATTGATGGTATTTGACACTAGATGTCAGATAAAATTTGCAGTAGAAGTTTAGGTTTCATCGTTTGGATTTTTTTTAGCAATTGTAGGGTTCAGAGTAAACTCTATATAAGTAAAGATGCCTCTATTGTTAAAGCAGTCAAAAATAATATGCATAACTCTATATGAAGTCGGGATGGTGATAATTGCGCATTTGTACTTACAGGTAGACTATGCAAGCATTGGACTCAATGATTAGGCTTTCATGAATACTAGACTTTGAACTTACAGGTAGAATAAGCAGACTAGACTCAAAGAAGATTGCCTATGTGGACTTTTGGGAATAGTATACTTTGAACTTACGGGAGAGTAAGCAAGCTACACTTACAAAAGATTGCCTATATGGACTTTAGAAAATACTAGACTTTGAACTTACGAGAAAGTAAGTAGGCTAGGGATAGGGAAGATATACTTTGAACTTACATTTATTTTAAGTAGGCCAAATAGAAAGTGATGACTAGACTTTGAACTTACGGGAGAATAAGCAGGCTAGGTGATAGGGAAGTCTAGACTTTGAAATTACATTTAAAGTAAGTACGGTAAACCTAAAGGTGACTAGACTTTGAAATTACGGGTAAGTAAGTAGGCTAGGTAATAAGGAAGGCTAGAGTTTTAACTTATATTTAAAATAAGTAGGACAGACCTAAGGGTGGTTAAACTCTGAACTAATATTTAGAACAAGCTGGCTAAACCAAAATATTGATGGGATTAAAGTTTGGACTTTGTTCTATACGGGATTGGATTTGGATTTAACTAGGGTTTACATAGAGATGCAAACTAGACCTAGGATTGGGCTTTTATATAGTCTGAAGACTTGACTAATGCTTACATGGATATGCAAATTAGACCTAGGGTATGAATTGGGCATTTGTAGTCTTAACACTTGACTAGGCGCTTAGATAGAGATGCAAACTAGACTTAGGATTTATTGGGCTTTTATCATCCTAAGACTTGACTAGGGCTTACATAGAGATGCAAACTAGACCTAGGGTATGAATTGGGCTTTTGTAATCTTAAGACTTCACTAGGCTTCCATGAAGATGCAAATTAGACCTAGGGTATGTGTATACACATAATCGTGTCTCCCCCATTTAAGGATCAAATGATATAATGTACCGCAATATTAGTTGGTGCGACCCAACGGACGAGCAGTTTAAAGAACCAATCAAAAATTGTGTTTTTAAATGATATTCTAAAGCCCAATAAAATTTTCATGATGATTAATTGTATTTTAAACCTGTAAAAATGTTTCAAGTCCATTTTAGAGCCCAATTAAATATTTATTATTTTAATAAATATTTTTCATAAATATTTTTATATATAAATCGGATTTACATCCATAAAATTCCCTCTCCAGAAATTTAGGGATAAAAAAGTATCTTTGAAAGACGCGTAGAATAAAGCGAATATTCCGGAATATGCGCCGGACGCGGGGCTGCGCTCAGCGCGCCACGTGCGTCCAACACATTGGCCATAACGCGTCAGGCGAGCCAATGAACGCCTGACACGTGGATTTTTTACTCACTCAGAGTCCAGCGTTTGACACAAGTCATGTGTCAAACACAACCTTTCTTTTTTATCTTTTCAAAAACGCATTTACACATGCCTAAATCAGATTGGGCTGGCTGTGGCAGGCACGCCAATGTGCACCTAACGCATGGCAGTGCGGCCTGCTATGTAGGACCGGGCCTGGCGCAGGTCTTACGTGGAGTGCACGTCTCTTCTTGCCTATAAATACAAGTTGATTTCCCGAATCAAACTCGACTTGTCATTATTGTTTTACGTATATACAAACTTATGAATTTCTCCGCAATATACTTCGAATATGCAAATACTCAAACACTCAAATACTTTCAATACTTCAATCAATTTTCTATTCCTAATCACATCGCGTTCCTGTTTCCATGATTGCTCCGCCTAAACATCGTTGTACTCTTCAATCTAAACCGCTTAGGTATAATCTTGAGGATCCTTGAATAAATTCTCTATTTCTATATTGAAGTTACTAGCCATTTATTTCATGGTGTAGATCTTTAATTAATAATCGTCCTATTGTATATTCTAACCTCTTTTCGATATTTTATTTTATATCATAAGTATTTATGCCTTTGTATATCATATGCCTGCCTGATCGTTATATGCATGTTATATGATTGTCCTGCTTTACTGCTTTTATCACCCACATGTTACTTTTGCTAATTAAAGACCTAAAAAATTGTTGTAACATTAATCAGATTAATTTGGACAACCCGCTAGGTTCCGTGTAAATTGAGTTCATAATAACTTGTCACTAAAAGAAGTCTTTTTTTGTGTTTCCTGAACCAAGTTAGACTAAATATTTTTTAGGGAGTATAAAAATATAATATGATTATTCTTTGGCATAAAATTTGTAATGAATCGATATTTAGTAGAGGCCACCAATGGACAATGTGGTTCATTATGACCATATTTGTATCCTCACCCCCGAACTCAATCTTTGGTTCACGTTGACCATCTATGGAGTCTAGACGGGGAAATCTATATTGGATAATTTGTCCCTAAGGTTTTTCCATATCCAATTAGGTTTATGATTCTTCCTAAAAAAATTATTGGCGACTTCTTTCAAAACAAATTTCAATAAAACTTGACAATGGGGTAGTAAAATATAATACGCGCTCACACTGCGTAGACGAAATAAAAACACGCCTACAATTTGGCGACTTCATTGGGGAGGATTTTTTTATTTTTAAATGAGCGGGTGAAACTTGAAAAATACGATTCATTCTGATTTTATGCCTTCGAATAATATACAGTTTTGCATGTGCATGACTTTCGATCAGTCACCATAAGGACAATCTACCTTGTCTCATTAACACAGGTTCTATGTGTGAGGTCACCCCCGGGGGGGATTTGCGTTTTTTCCTTCCAAAAAGTTTCCTGAACGATAGTGTTGGATCTTAGTTATAAGCAAATCTATCCAACCATGGCATTGTTCTCTTGTTTCTGACTTGAGAACTGGAGTGCGTTTTACACGTGGCCACCTCTTTAAGAAGGGGTACAAAGCGTGGGATCAATCTCTTAGTCATGGACCATTTTCAGACTGAACCTAAACTTAACCATTAGAAATGGATTTGAGGTTGAAACTTTAGATCCATGTTATATGACATTTGCTTGTAATTGCAATTTTTTCCTGTTATTATATTGTTAAATTGTCATTATGATGCGTCGCTCATAAGATCGTCTCTAACGAACAAAAGAAAATCGTCAATTGGCCAATAAGTCGCATAGATCCCCAAAAAAACGTGTTAGGAAGTAGTGCGCCTGGCGCACCACTCCAACACCAGGCGCATGGCTGTGCGCCGCGCGCCGCAATGCTACGCGGCATGCAGTCTATGCGTCACACTCTATTCGTTGATTTAGTTGTCGTAATGGAGGATCCTATGTTTAGTCCTATGTTTGTCTGTCTGCATTCGCGTAAAAAAAACGTGGTCATTTAGAAGTCTCACCTAATTAAAAAAAAAATCAATCTTTTCATGCAAGGTCGAGTCTATCCTAAAAAAAGTACATCTGGAAAAGTGGTCATGGTAGAATTAGGAGTGTCATGCATTTCTACCTCTTCCCACTTAATCCCTGCTGTTCAACTAACCTTTCCTATTAATCTTACCTTATCATATTCAATCAATTTCAAAAACTTACTTTTTCAAAATCAATCCTACACCCTTTTCTATTCTACTCTTTTTCAAAAACATTTACTAATATCATACACGACATTTACAAAAACATCTTCAAAATTAATCTATCATCTTTTCCTAACAAAAGATAAAAACAAGGGGTTCCTTTCTAAAGCGAATTTCAAAAATTTTAAGCACATTCCAAACACCCTCAATCCAATCCAATCGATCCAATTCACTTGCATTAATCCTAGGCCCATATTCATTATAGTTCATTTTGCATTCATATTAGGCTCAGTAGTATTAGAGTCGATCTTAGGCCCATAGAAGTCTAGCCCATGTCAAAATCCAGGCCCATTTGCATCTCTATGTAAACCCTTGTGCATTTTCAAGTATAACTTCAAACAAATATAGGATTAAGTCCAAAATTAAGTCCATAATGGCACCCTGTAAGTCCATAATGGCTTCCTTTAAGTCCATAGCGACACCTTGACCTAGCAAAGCTAGTCATCCCTGTAAGTCCATAAAGGCACCATTTAAGTTCCTAATGGCACCTTGACCTAGCAAAGCTAGTCATCCATGTAAGTACACAATGACACCCTTTAAGACCATAACGGCACTTTGACCTAGCGAAGCTAGTCATCCCTGTAAGTCCACAACGACACCCTTTAAGTCCATAACAACACTTTGAACTAGCGAAGCTAGTCATCCCTATAAGTTTATAATGGCACCATGTAAGTTCATAACGGCACCTTGACCTAGCAAAGCTAGTCATCCCTGTAAGTCCATAACGACACCGACCTGTAAGTCCATAACGACACCTTGACCAACAAAGCTAGTCATCATTGTAAGTACATAATGACACCCTTTAAGTCCATAATGACACCTTGACCTGGGGAAGCTAGTCATCCCTTTAAGTCCATAACAACACCTTGTAATTAAGTTCATAACGACACCTTGACCTAGCGAAGCTAGTCATCCTCAATACCATAGATACACTCGTCGAGTTTAGAAAAGCTACTCCTACCTTACATCTATAGCAGTCCACATCCTTGAGTTTAGCGAAGCTAGTCTACCCTAAGTTCATAAATCATCAAGTCTGGCAAAGCCAATTCCTTCCGAAGTGTAGGGAAGCTAGCATAAGCAACCCTTTTGAGTCTAGTCTAGTACAGTCCAATCCACATCTACATTTGCATATATTTAGGCCCATGTCGCCATCATAACCCACTACTATAAAAAGGGTATTTAACGATGAAAAAACACGTCGTTAAAAGCCTTAAAAGTCGTCGTTGAAACTTTTAACAACGAAAAATATTTGGTCCTTTGTTCGTTGCAATAGCTTCTATCGTTAATGGCTTTAACGACAACGTTCGTCGTTACTTTTTAACGATTAGATAACATCACATCATTACTTATCAACGACGATATATACCAACTTGTCGTAACTAATAACGACAAGATTTGTATCCATCGTTGTCTATTACACGTCCAACAATTTGTTGTCGTTGTTAGATATTATAGGATGCCAAACTTATATGTAATAACAACCAAATATACCGCCATTAATAATATTATAACATCAAATGAATTATAATAAATTTCACATTCAACAACAAAAAATTTCATCATTAATTGAATTACAATCACTATCAAAATACTCTTACATCTTTGAGATATTGCAATAATGTGAAATCAAATACAAAAAATAGAATAAATAAAAATACAAGAAGGAAATGTATCTTTAATAGATAAATAAATAAATGTAACAACATATCTAAATTGAAAATTGATCTAATTACAAGTCAAAGATGATAATATTTAATTGCATTTAACATCTCTAATATAGTCTAGTTCTAGAGCATTAAAATAGTCATCGTACTAAAAAGAAAATAAATATTCCAATCCAACTAGTATTGGACGAGCATTTAGCTTCTAATCTTCACACACCTTAAAGAAAAATAGATATCAATCAGTACATTTAAAATGAAAGAAAACTTCAACCTTCCTAACATAGATCATAAGTTACAGTACAACAAACCTGATGTGTGCAACTCATTTTCTGGAGTGAAAGGAACATTAAACTGATTCATCAACATAACTTGAAACTTTTTCATCTGAGCTTCCACTGAACCCATACGACCCTTAAGTTCTTTATTTTCATCTTGCATTTCTTCCATACGACTTGCAAGAACTTCATTTTGTTTTTTGGTAGCATTTAGTTCAGCTTCAAGTTCTTCTCTACCAGGCTGTAGTCCATTTATATCTTTAAGTTTTATTCCTCCACCAAATCCTACAACCCTATCTTGAGATGTCGATTTAAAAACCTTTTGTGCAACCTATACATATATATAAGAATATAAAATACGTGTAAATAAGTAGGTGTTGACCTAGTAAAAATGAAAGGAAAACAGTTTCGCATAAATTTTGACAGCACCTCCCCATAAATATGACAAAAGGCATATGCCACAATTTAAACATGTGAGCATAGAAGACAACCATAAACACCAGTTCAACGATCAACCATCTACACATTACATCCATCAAAGCCATATCAATTCAACCATCGACAACAATCAACGGCCAACATATATGCCAAAAGTTTCCACCACGAATATCAACATTATGATTACGTAACTTGATAGAAAAGGAGAGAGTTACCTCAACATGGGAAAGTGATGGATCTTTTTATGTTATTTCTCGAATTTCATCCTATGAAATAACCAAAGAATTTATATTCTAATAAAATGAACAATAAAATAAAAAAAGTAGTGTGGTTGACATACATATTTTTTTTGTTGTCTCATCATTTGTAAGTGATGTGCCTTTCTTGCGAGTTGTATAAAATACATCAACTAAAGCTGGTTTGATCCCCTTATTTCCACCCTTGTATCACATAATATGTCAATTAAATTATATAGCTTATAACTTTAAAACATTCTAAGGGTTAACACATTAGGTTTCTCAACAAATCGTTCCAAATGACTTGCCTAAAAGGTTTGCTCCCTGTTCGATGGGCAAGTTCTTTTCGATAATTCTTTCTATTTGCCGAATTCCTTGCACTTACTTTCTGAAATTTAAAAGCACGATTAAATTTTGGAAAAATAATGTTTATGTATGCACAAGCCTGAGTTGTTTACCTTGAAAGAAGGTTTTGAATAGATCTCCTTTATAAGCCACTTCTACTCGTTAATGTCAAGTCCACTCAGTGGCTTACTATTGTATGCAACTTTTAAAGTGATCTTCTTTTTCGTAACATTATATCTTAACAAATCTGACCTCCAATTCGTCCATAATTCTTTCATGTGATTAAGAACATGCTCACGATAAGATTCCATATTATCATTGTGAAACACATCCTGGAATAAGATGAAACAAATCTTAAACAAAGTATTAAAGCCTAGATAATAAAAGCTACTATGAGTTTATTTCACAAAAAAAAAAATATTCTCCAAACACATAGATCATAAGTTTGAAGCAGCTAGCAAACAACTTAGGCATGTGTGTAGAATATCAAAGCTAAGAAGTCGATATGAAATTAGTAAAATAAACTCATATATTCATATAATATTTACCGTTACAGCTGACCACATGTGATCCTTCTCTCTATCTCCAATGTCATTCCATTTATGCACTCTCACTGGAACTATATTTGTATCTCGTACAATAATTCCCAAGTGCCTAGAAAACACTTCATGGTTTGTCCCTACAGCTCGATTGTTATAGAAAGTTACCTCCAACTTCTCTCCTGGCTTAAGCCTTGCAATTTCCTTGCATTTGTTTCTTCCCCTTTTCTTTCCAATGTCAATTTTCTCCTTAGCAGAAGAATCTCCTTTATCAACTTAAAAAAACCACAAATTAACATGTAATTCAATGATCAAAGAAGAATAAAATGATAAATGATTGTTAAATCATAAAGAATTACCATTAGTCACTTGTTGACTAAGACTTGTTGCATGTTTCTCAAAAGAGTTTTCCGTTCGATTCTCATGATCAACATCCTCGCACTCATTGTCATTAACATTCTTATCGACATCATCATCATCATCATCATCATCCTCATGATCATTGTCAGAAGAATTTCTATAAGCATTCTCTAGAATATTGTCATTTACATCCTCATCATCAAGACCATTATGATTTTCACTACTTTCATCAATTTTCATATCCTCATCTTCTGGTGAAGAATAAAAATCATCATCACCATTACGATCATCATCATCAAGACCATTAGGGTTGATACCAACTTTTTTGAATTTTAAGACCCCAACATCCACTCTAACAGGAGATTTCTCACCCAAATTAGATCCAATGCTAATATAAGATTTAGGTGCAACCTAAGTTCGGGAAGAATGGAGCTCTTTCAACTTTTTACCTCGTCCCTTTGCTAGCATAAGTGGAGGCACATATTGCCTATTAGATCTTGGCAAAGTAGGTTGACTTGAATGCATTTTATGATGAATCATGTTACTTCCAGCACACCTACACAATTTCCAACGAAGATACATCTATAGGATTAGAAGATACATAATTGAATCAAATTTTTTTTAAAAAAAAAACACTTGAATGAATGATTAAGTGTCTGCGAGGCAGCTCTGATTTGCTTGCGATTGAGGCTGCCCAGTAGCTCTGATTTGCTCGCGACAGAGGCTGCCCACTTGTCATACAGTGCTATCTCCGTACCAGTATTTAACATTAGACTTCACTATAAGCGAGAAAACTAGGGCATATTATTGTTCACTTAAAAATACCAATGCTATAATCACCTTACGTGTGTCTTAAATCTAATGCCATGTAATTTTCACAGGTATAGTAATTTTGTTTTGTATTTCATCTTTACACATAAAAATACAAGTAATCTACCACAGTAATATACTAATATGCTGCAATTTGACCCGAACTGGAGATAAATTTTGTACCAAATACTAGAAGGATAGGATACTGCAAATGATGTGCAAGTCTACCAGACTCAAATAACCAATCAACAAAGCTAATTTATTTATCTAGGCTTCAAATTGTAGTAACACTCATATCTTATTGAACTTCAAAAAGTTAAATGCAGTACATAAGATTAAAATCGAATCAGTACTTATAGTAACGAGAAGAACAAATCTTTGACAAAACAAATTCGCATGACCATGTTTTCAATAGCAAAAGTTGCATACAAGTAAAAGACAGATATCAAACAATTATTTCTCTCTTCTTCTCTTCCTAGGCCCTTGTTCTCTATTTCTGTTTGCATTATCGTTCAAAAAAATCGGATCTAAACCAGGCCTACTCCTACAACATTCAACACTCGCGCTTGTTGAGGAGGAAGTAATATATGTAGGTTTGAATAATTCACCATGTTGGTATGCTTCCTCTTTGTCACCGCAAGTACTATCATCACCATCATCGTCGGAACTCTCGCGAAAGTTACGTGGTTGAGTCTTGGAAACGAGTCGCCAACCTTTATTAATGGTGTCAGTGACATAAAAAACTTGTCTTCCTTGGCTAGCCAAGATAAAAGGTTCATCACCTTTTAATTGCTTGTTACAATTCACACTAACAAACCCATATTGATCTGTTTTAATTCCTCTCACCTTATCATATACATCCCACCATTTACACCGGAATAACACAATTCGGTTCCCCCCGAGGTATTGTAACTGGAATATATCTTTTACGACTCCATAGTAATCTATATTCTCATCTTCATTCCCTGTATTTTCAATCACAACCACCCCACTATTTGTGTTCTCAAATTCTGATCACGATTTTCTATGCGAAACATATAACCATTAGCAATCTAACCACTATAAGATGTTACATATTGAGTTGGCCCACGTGACAATGAGAGCAAGTGTTCCATTTTCTTATTCTTATTATTCTTATATAAGAGCGCGACCTACCAAAGAAAAATGAAACAGAAATTATATGAATTTTTGTACACTATGTTTAAATTTACAAAAAGCCAATATAGATCTAGATTACTTACTTCATCTTTAAACCAACTTATAAAATTCTCAGCCCACTCCTCTTCAGAAGGGTCAGAATGCACTAATTCAGTGGATGATTCAATAGTAGAATATTTTCTATAAATGTGAAAAAATGGATTACTTGGTGTTGTATAATATGAGCACTATAAGAGGGGAGGGGTGAATTATAGTGAGAGAATAAGCTATACTTTTTGCGGAATTAAAAGTAAACTTGGGAACAAACAATGGGAACACGAGAGATTTTAGCGAAGAAAAACTTCCTAGGCCTAGTAGGAAGAAACAACCTCGACCACAAGGGATTTTAACACAACTTTCCACTATAATTGGCCAAAACAACTCTGTTTACAAACCTATTACTTTTCTCTCGATTCACAACTTAAGTTACTAAACTCAAGTTCCCAACGACAGTTCCCACAACTTTCGTTCCTCTCAAACTTCACTAGAAGTTCCTTTCTCTTTCTCTTTCTCTTGCTTTACTCAAAGCTTCTCACACTTACAAGAGTTCACTCAAACCCTTAACTCACAAATACAATTTGAAAGACAATTGAAGAGCAATAAACTCGAATAAAGTAAGTATGAATTCTCTTAGAAAAGACACTGACTCTTTTAGACAATTAAGAATAATTAGCTAAGTCAGACACAATTTGTTCTAAGGTTTTAGGCGCCTATTTATAGACAATTAAGACAAGAAAATTTTTATCCACTACATAATCCGTTATCCCATGATGTCCATGACTTTAATTAATTAAATAGTTTAAATGAAATATTCCTTGAGAAGTAATTAATCCACTAACCCACTACTTAACTTAATAAGAGAAGCAGTAATGTATTACGTGGTTTTACATACTTGAGGAATAATTAAACTTATTTAAATTAATTAATACTTGGGAAATAATTAACCAAGCCAATTAATCCACTAACTACAAAATGTGTAGTAGGCGTGATAACAGGTTTTTAGGGAAAAAAATATTTAATTTAACCAGATTTTAGGAAAAAATCTTTTAAAATTAAGTTTGATTAAAACGAAAGTCAGTTTTATAATTAAAATGAAAATCTTTAAAAACCGGAAAGTATATTTTATTTTGAAAACAAAATCTTTTAGTTTAAATAAAATATAAAAGATAAGATTAAAACCGGTTAGATAAAATCAGAAAATCAATTTAAATCTTTTCCTAACAAACTAATAACAAATTCCCTGAAATAGTGGATCTTAATTAAAACTACCCTAAAAATTCTAACTAACTTATTAGGCGCACACCTAGAGTTAGGCGCACTACTTTTAAGTTATTTAGCTGATCCTAAACCAGTTTATAAGTCTTGTTCCTTAACCTTGTTCCTAACTGTGCCAGGTATGTTCCTGTCATGGGAACATAACCAAGTTCCTTTGAGAATTCATCACAAACTAAATTGATCTTTCACTCAACCTTAATATGAAGATAATAAATACACCCTAATGTATTCTAATCTTCACTCCATGCTTAATACTTCATCACTCGAACATATTCACTTCGATCTTTGATTAATTCTCCGTTTTAATCTTCAATTAAGTATTCTCTTTGCTCGAGAATGAATGACCTAGCAACAACATAAATAAAATACACTATGACTTTTGTGGTTAAGTCATCTTCAAAACTCAAGGGTCAACAATTTCCCCCTTTTTGAAGATGGCAACAAAAGACATATAATATAATAATATGTAATGCACATAAGTCATATAAAACTCTTTTAACAAAGTATTCAACTAAGTTAAATTAATTATAGACTCGTTATTTTATTTTTATTAGGAAACATGAGAATTTTCATCAGGAACACATGAGAATTTTTATTAGGAAACATGAGAACATAAACCAAACATGATAAATATTTATTCTGGTTGCCTTTCTCTTTCCCCCTTTGGCATCTTCAAAAACATTAGTGAACGATTTCAAAAAGATGAAATTATCTACTAAAACACATCACACCACCAAACTTGTGAGAAACAATTTGGTTAGTATAAGTAAATAAAGCATTCAACTCTCAAAACCGCAATCCAAGAATATTAGCCATTCAAGAGACGCACACATGCAAAAAGATTTAACATAGAATTATCAAATTAACATAGTTCCATTGTAGCATGCTTAAGAAAGAAAGATAGAAAAGACAAAAAATAAAAAGTTATGTTCCCCAAAAAAAACTAAACTAAGAATAGAGTTCAAGGCTTAGGAGAGGAAGGTTGTTCAACCACTTCTTCCACCACATCATCTAATTTGGTCATCACCTCCTTATGATCCGGCAAAGGTTTGATCAAGCTTGAGCACATCACCCTCTAACTTTATCAATCTCGAGTTCATCATTTGGAGAGACGTGGTCATTTCACCAAGTTGATCCACGATCACCTTTTGACCATCTAATGCCTTGTCAACCTTGCTCATCAACCCTTGCATTAACCCGTTCACTTCCTTAGCTTCATTTGTAAACTCCATCATGGCTTCCGAATGACCCATTACTAAAGTAAACAAGTAATCCAACCTTCTAGCATGATCTAGGGTATAGGTAGCACCAATGGTGGGGTTTTGGGATGAAGAAGGAGAGGTATTTGGAAGATTTGGGGCGGCAGATTGTTCCTTAAGATTGGGAACAGTAGGTTGTTCCTCTGGGATGGGAACATCAGCTGGTTTCTTATCTTTGGGAACAGGAGATGGAGGTAATTTGGTAGAAGGAGGGATGGGAGTATTTTGTGGTGCAAAAGGAGATGGAGATGCAGTTTTGGTGGAGATGAAGTAATGAAGTAGAAGGAGGTATGGTATCCATAGGAACAGGAGATTGTTCCCTTGAAGGAGGAATGCAAGCATCATATACTTCCTTAGCAATCACACTCACTTCATCATCATCAACACCTTCTTCCTCATCATGTGAAGGAGAGTTTAACACTTTCAAGTTTCGAACTCTTTTACTAGTTCGAGTTATTCTCACAACCGGTTTCACCAACTCTTCAACCACCTTCTTCCCCTTTTATTTTTCTTTTTCATTTTTCTTTTCTTTTTCTTTTTCTATTTTTTCTGTTTTCTTTTGTTCTTCTTCTTTTTCCTTATCAACTTCAATTTCGAGTTCTTCTTCTTCCACATCATCAAAATCATCATCATCCTCATCATCATCAACATTAGCCCTTCCTTTGATCACTTTCCCCATTCACAACACACACATTTAAATTGTTCAAGGCACGAACATTTAACATGTGTCCCATGTACACATTAATATTCGGAACCCCCGAAATCTTCACATTAAACTTGATTAATATTTCGATTATTAGAGCTCCATAACTAACAACAAATCCATTCTCAATACAATGACTCATATGTTGAATCATCAAGGAGGGAAAATTTATGTGTTTATGAGAGGCTAGGCAATTAATGTAGATTAAGTCTAACATGCTAACTTGAGCATGTTTAGAGAGGCGAGGTAAGATGGCTTTCTTTAATATGTGGAAGAGTATTTTGTGGTAAGGAGAAAGAAGATTATGATCAAGAAATGTAGTACCTCTTTTTCCACCATACTTCACAATCAATTCATCAAAGGAAATGTCAGAAAATGGATAAGAGTCTCTTTGCTTCTTAAAATATACATCGGTTCCCCTCACAAGAACACCGAGTAAATTTCCCAAAAATTCAGAATTAAAGTCAATTTGGGTGCTCTTCACAAGCATAGAACAATTTTTCTCTTCATCAATTGAAAAATTCTCACAAAAATCATCCATAAGTTTGGGAATTAAACTTTGTCCATAACAATTTTCGATAAGGTGTTTCCAATTTGGAAATTTAATCAAATCTAGCAATTGACAAAAATTAACCTTCCTACACCAAGAAATATCAATGCATAAACCATGAACATACCTAGTTGCAATGGATTTTCGTTTTGCAACTTTGGTTGTTGCTCTCATAGGAACCTTCGATTCCCCCTCAATGTTTGCATGTGGTTCCTCTACTTACATCTTCATTGATTCTTTAATCTTCTTCTTCTTTCTTAGGACCCTTGTTGATGGATTAGGAGAGATATCCATAGGAGTTGGAGATTAGGTGTTAATGGAGAAGGGAGAGGGTTTTTCGAGTTTTTGGTTAGAGAGAGAATGGGAGGTTTGTTTGGTGTTCATGAATTTGTGGAGGTTTTTAATGGAAATAGAAGGAGTGATTTTTGTTTAAGGTGAAACTAGGAATTATAAAAAGAAAAAATAATAATAAACCGTGTTGTAGTACACGTTTTGAGGAGAGAGAAAAAAATAAAGAAAACTAATTAAAGATATAAAAGATAATATCTCCCAACTAACTTGAGAAATATTAGGAAAGAGTAAAAAGATGAAAATCAGATTTTTAAGAGAAAAAATCTTAACAGAATATTTTTTGGATTTTAGAATTTTGAAATTTGAAAAGTAAAATCTAGAATTAACACGCTGGGAACAGCGTTTGGGAACAACGAATGGAAACAACAAGCTTTGCTACTTTGGAACACAATTAACCTTTTAACCTTTGTCATCTCTTAAGGCATAGAATTGTCTTATGAATAATAAAGGGAATATTATTGGACCTTGATGAGCAGTTTGCAGACATTTTTAACTCATACATATGAAATAATCATATAAAGATTGTGATGCATTTTAAACAAATAAAACATCAAATTTGCTCAACCATACATAATGCCAAAGAGTCAAAAGAAAGGGAAAAAGATTATCGCAATCATTTCAACTTGATCAAGCCAAGTTCAAGTCTCAACTTTTCAAACCTATCTCTATTTAAGGGCTTAGTCAAAATATCAGCAATTTGACGCTCAGTTTCACATAATTCCATTTTAATAAGACCCTTCTCAAGATTATCCTTTATAAAATGGTGCCTAATATGGATGTGTTTGACTCTAGAATGATGCATGAGATCCTTAGAAATACTAATTGCACTAGTATTATCACAATAGATGGGAACACATTCAAAGTAAATTCCGTAGTCACGTAGTTGTTGTTTTATCCATAGCATTTGGGAACAACATGCTGCTGCTGCAACATATTCAGCCTCAGCTGTAAATAAAGCAACTGTGTTTTGCTTCTTGGTACTCCAAGAAACCAAACTATGACTAAGGAACTGAACCATACCTGATGTACTCTTTCTATTGACCAGATCTCCTGCACAGTTAGCATCCGCAAATCCTTTTAGTTCAAAGGTATCACTTCTTGAATAGAATAGGCTTAAATCGTCTGTTCCTTTGAGGTATCTCAGGATTCTCTTCACTGCCGTGAGATGAGATTCCTTTGGATTGGCTTGAAACCTTGCACATAGCCCTACACTAAAAGAAATATCAAGACGACTAGCAGTTAGATAAAATAGTGAGCCAATCATACCTCGATACTTGGTTTGGTCCACACTTGTTCCTATAGTATCCTCATCCAATCTGGTTGAAGTTCCCATAGGCGTATGATTCACTTTGGATGCCTCCAAACCATACTTTTTCAGCAGTTCCTTTATGTACTTTTGTTGATGGATGTAGATTCCTTCTTCTGTTTGCTTGATTTGCAACCCCAAGAAGAAGTTAAGTTCACCCATCATGCTCATTTCGAATTCTTTACTCATGAGATTAGCAAAGTCCTTGCACAAAGATTCATTAGTGGCACCAAATATAATATCATCAACATATATTTGAACAACTAATAAATGTTTTCCTTTTGATTCTAAAAACAAGGTTCGATCCAGTTTTCCTCTTTTAAACTCATTTTCAAGAAGGAACTTAGAAAGTCTTTCATACTATGCTCTTAGAGCTTGCTTTAACCATAAAGAGCCTTGTCAAGCTTGAAGACATGATTAGGAAATTCTTTATTTTCAAAACCTGGAGGTTGTCCACGAAAACCTCTTCATTTAGATAACCATTTAAAAAAGCACATTTCACATCCATTTGATACAATTTAAAACCCATGAAAGCAGCAAAAGCAACAAAAATTCTAATACCTTCCGATCTTGCGACAGGTGCAAAAGTTTCTTCATAATCTATACCTTCCTGTTGATTGTATCCTTTTACAACTAACCGAGCCTTGTTCCTCATTATGGTTCCGAACTCATCCAACTTGTTACTAAACACCCATTTCAAACCAATAACCTTATTGTGTTTAGGTTTAGGTTCAAGGTGCCAAACTTTGTTTCTTTCAAATTGATGAAGTTCATCTTCAATAGCTACAATCCAATCAGCATCAGTGAGAGCTACTTCATGGTTTCTAGGTTCCATCATAGAAAGAAAAGCATGAAAAGCACAAAAATTTCTAATTTAAGATCTCGTTTGAGTTCCCTTGTTTATATCACTGATTATGAGTTCTACTGGATGAGAACGAGGAGTTTTCCAAGGCTTTGGTTGGAAATCCTGAATGGAAACTTGATTTCTTTGATTATCTTCACTTCCCCGTTCTTGAGAACCAGGTTCAACAATGGTGGATTCATTCACTTGTGTTGAGTCATGTAGTATTTTGATGATTGTAAACAAATGATGATTATCTAACTAACATGTGTGTTTGAGATGTGCATATTACATTAACATGAAACATGTCATCAAAGGTTGAATATATCACACCATGAAGGTATTCCACAAGTGAAGTTCTTAAAAGAGTTCCTATAAGGAACACAAATAGAGCGGTTCCTAGGTACATCCTATGAGGAACATTGAATATGAAGTTCTGGAGCAGTTCCTGAGTGGGAGCAGCAATATAACGTTTCACAGTTGAAACAAGAAGTTCCTGAGCAAGAACTGTGAGTGCGAAGTTTCTTAAAGGAACTAGCACACTGAAGTTCCAAAGGTGGAGCTATCAACATGCGGTTCTTGAGTTGGAGCAGCATGGAGCATGAAGGCAGAAAATATGAGTTTATTTTCTATGATTCATGTAAGTATATGGAAACATGAAAGGTAAAGGAACAAGGTCTAAATGAAGTTGTAAGGTCAAAGGAACTCGCGGAACTTAGAGTCAAAAGTATTTAAGAGTCAATAAATCTGATGCATATTATTATCTTAATCTATAAGAATTTATTTAGAGTTTATTTCTTAATAAATCTCTACGTGGTTAATTATTTATAAATAATGTACATTAGTTAATTTAAGATAAGTTTTAGTTTTAAAATAAAAGATAAGTTTTAGTTTTAAAATAAAAGATAAGTTTTAGTTTTAAACTAAAAGATAAGTTTTAAATAAAATAGGTTTAATAAAATCGATTTCTTTAGGAATCTGATTTTAATTAACTTAATTTTATCTTTTCAGTTTTTGGAAAACAAAAAGCCTAGATTTATAATACGTATAATGAGTGTTGTTAAAGAACTTGTCTGTCTGTTCCTCTCTAAGGAACAGACGTGGTAGTCTATTAATCTAGTTAAAGGAACTAGACCTAGGATGAAGCATTACAACGGTACAGTTATGTTAGTTGAGTAAATTATGCCTAGATTATAGGTAACCGTTTTATTTAAGGAAAAATCTGATCTTATGGAAAATCTTTTTAAGGAAAAGATTTTATTTTTCTAAAGATAATAAAAATATTATTCGGTTTTTACGGAAATAATTTAAAGATAAATATTTTTATTACAAGGATATTATTTCAGTTTTATTAATTAATATGTTTTCTATTAAATCAGATTTTCAAGTAATGCTTAAAGTGGTTGCTAAAATTAAGGAGCAGTAACTAAAAACACTCCCACATTTAACAGTAATCATGGAGATCATGCGATGTTTAAGGAACGTGTTCCTTCGAGTAAGGAACATCATGGGATAATGGTTTAACCACTAACACATGATTAATTCCACGTTCATTCTAAAAGACCACTATAAATATACAAGTTCAATTAAGTTTCAATTTGTCTGACTAATGTCTTTCCATAGTGTTAGACTTGTGTCATTCCATAAGTTTGGCTTAAGGAATAGCGTTAAAAAAGAATTAAATTTTCTATTCCTTGTTTAAGTCAGTTCCTTTGAGTTTCAAGTTCATACGAGTGCCATGTTCATTTACAGTTATTCAGTTTCTATATACTAGAGTTAAAATAAATTATCAAGCGTCTGTATTTGAGTTTGGGGTTAAAGGGTTTGAGCGAACTCTTGTAGTGGGAACTTGGTAAAGGGGTTGAGTGAATTCTTGTATCAAGTTCGAGTTAGGAACTTGAGTAAGTTCTTATTGTGTATGCGTAGACTTAGGGTGAAGTCTATCTAGGGGTGAAGGGTTTGAGTAAACCTTTTGTAAAGAGTTGTGTGAACTTTTGAAAGACTTAGAGTTAAGTCTAGAGTATAAAGTGGAGATTGTGAGAGAGTTGGAGTTCAGAGTGGAACTTGTGTATGTAATAGGTTCAATCATAGGATATTTCCTATTATAGTGAAGAGTTTAAATCCTGAGTAGGTCGTGGTTTTTCTTCTTGTATTTAGACAAGAAGTTTCCACGTAAAAATCTCTCTTGCACTTTCAGTTCCTAATTGCTTATGTTTTGAATTCCGCATTATTTGGGCAATAAGTTCCACACTACAATTCACCCCCCCTCTTGTAGTGTTCCTAGTGAAATAACAACTTGTGTATCCTCACATAGTTCTTCTTCTTCATTGTTGGGAACAGGAACATGATGTTGTTCCTTAGGCTTTGTTCCCATGACTTCTTCTTCTTCCAAAGTCTCATCAATAAGACTTTGATCTCTTACCAAACCTATCTCGAAGTCATCATCAATCTGTGTGCTTGGAACAAGTTTATCTGTTTCATCAAAAATAACATGCACACTTTCTTCTACACACATATACCTTTATTATAAACTCTATAAGCTTTTCTACTAGAAGAGTATCCTAAAAATACAGTTTCAGCACTTCTAGCATCAAATTTTCCAAGATTTTGTTTCCCATTATTATGAACAAAACATTTACATCCAAATGTTCTGAAATATGTAATATTGGCTTTTTACCAAAATATAGCTCATAAGGAGTTTTATTTAACAAAGGTTTCACCATGGCACGATTTATAATATGACAAGCAGTATTCACGGCTTTGGCCCAAAAGTTCATAGGAAGACCACTAGCTATTAACATAGTTTTAGCCATTTCCTCTAATGTTCTATTCTTCCTTTCAACCACACTATTTTTTTGAGATGTTCTAGGGGCGGAGAAATTATGATCTAAGCCATTGTCTCTATTAAAGTCATCAAACTTAAAGTTCTCAAATTTTTTGCCATGGTTCGATCTAAGGTGTAGCAATTTTTGACCACTCAAATTTTGAACTTTCTTTGCAAAGACAAGGAACTCATTATAAGTCTCGTCCTTGCTAGAAAGAAAAATAACCCATGTAAATCTAGAGAAGTCATCAACAATAACCAACACATACTTTTTGCCACTCCTACTTTGAATCCTCATTGGTCCACAAAAATCCATATGAATCAACTCTAATGGTCTTGTGGTACTTACCACATTCTTGGACTTGAAGGAGGATCTATCATGGGTCCCTTTAGCGCACGCATCACAAACATGATCTAAATGAAACTTAATTGAAGGTAGACGTAAAACTAGTTCTTTAGAACGAAGTTTGTCAAGCAAAGAAAAACTAGCATGACCTTGACGCATATGCCATAAAAGAGAATCATCATCAACAACACTAAGGCATGTAAACTTGTATTTGGGAACAAGGTTAAGATTCACAACATATGTGTTCCCTTTTCTTGTTCCTTCCAAAATAACATCCTTTGTGCTCTTGTTGACAATTAGACATTTTTCACTATTAAACTTCACAAAGTTCCCTTTATCACAGAATTGGGAAATACTCAACAAATTATGCTTTAAACCATCAACTAGAAAAACGTTATCTATGGAATGTGACGATGACTTACCAACTTTGCCCATGGCAACTATGTTACCTTTCTGTTGTCACCAAAAGTCACACTTCCATCATAGGCTGAGAGTGAGAGAAATCTTGATTTATCTCCAGTCATATGCTTAGAACAACCACTGTCTAGGTACCATGTGTTGTTCCCCTCACTCCAACCTGCAAGAAAACTAATTGTTAGAGTTAGGAACCCAATCTTTCTTGGGTTCCTTTCCTTCAGGAACAATAGATTTTTTTTCCAAGTTAATTTACTATTTCCAAGTTTTTTAATGCGACCAAGTCATAGGACATGAGTTCCTATAGTGACCAGTGTTCCCACAAAACATAAAACTTTATCACTTGGTAAATCAACTCTTTTTTAGTGTTTTTCAAATTTCTTTTTGTGATTAAAACCAAGACCTTCGTTCGTTTTTTTGAGGGTTCTTAATCCAATTTGTATAGGTAGATTTTCTTTCGTTCCTACATAATGAAGTTCCGCTTCAAGTTCCTTATTTTCTTTTTCCAAAAAACGAAACGTGATTTTTTAATTCGTTTATTTCAGATTTGAAACTTTGCAAGGGAACTGACTTAATGTCAAAGGAACTCACTTCAGGAACAAACTCTTTTAATTGCGATAACTCAAGGCTTAATAAATAGTTCTCATTTTTAAGATTTTCGAAATCCTCTTTCAATTTTAGATTTTTGTCAAACAACTCAAAAAATATTTTCTCAATATCAGTTCGAATACTTTTAAGCCAAGAGGTATGTTCCTTCGCAACTCTTAAAGCATGTTGACATTGTTTCAGTTTAATGACTCATCTTTGCAATCATTCACGATCAACAATAAACTCAAATAATTTTTTTTACTTAAAGATTAAGACGAGTTTTGATAGTGTCTAACTTGCCTCAAGAGATTCAATCTCTTCATCAGATTCGGAATTGTCAAGAGCATAGACAAAAGTTTGCAGTCTCCTCATTTAGTTGAGGATCATCTTCTTCTTCGGAGTCAGAATCTCCCCATGTAGCAACCATAGCTTTCTTCATATCAGATCGAGTATAGGAACTTTTGTATTCCTTGTTCCTATCTTTGCTTCGTTCCTCTTCCTTTGCCTTTGTCTTGTTCCCATTGGGGACATTCCTTGATAAAGCGATCGGAACTGCCACACTTATGACAAAAAGTTTGTTAGAATATTTCTTATTCTTACCTTTGTACTCCATTCTTCATGTTCCTAAACATCTTTTGAATTTTCGGACCATGAGAGCGATTCTTCTTCTCAGTTTCTGAGTCTCACTTTCATCAGCTTTTAAGGCAATTATTTTTGCTTGGACATGTCTCCATTCTCATTGTCCATTTGCACTCTGTGAGTCATAAGGGAACCAGCAAGTTGTTCCAGATTGAACTTCGTAAAGTCCTTAGTTTCTTGTAAGGCAGTACCTTAGCCATCCATCGATCCTAGGAAGCTCCTTAGGACCTTTCGTACCTGTTCCTCAGAATAATCACTTTTCCAAGAGATGTTAGCTCATTAATAATATTATTAAAGCGTGTAAACATGTCTTGAATAGATTCTTTTGATTTCATTTGAAAGAGTTCATATTGATTCATCAAAAGATCTATTTTTGATCTCTTAACTTCACTCGTACCTTCATGAGTGACTTCAAGAAGATCCCAAATTTTTTTGGCGGTTTTGCATCCATGACACGATTGTGTTCATGAGGTCCAAGACCACAATGAACAGTTTTATAGCAAGAGCATCAATTTCCATTTTTTCGAAATCTTCTTTATCAAAATCATACATGGATTTAGGAATTACCTCATTCTTGTCATTAGTGGTAGTGACTTCAAAATCACCTACCTCTATGACTCTCCATACCTGGTAATTGTCGGCTTTGATGAAGATCTCCATTGTTCTTCCAGTAGGTGAAACTTACCATTGAACATTGGTGGCCTCTGCGTAGAGTACCCTTCTTCCAGTTTCTCTCTAGAATTCATATTTTCCAAGATCTCGAACTCAACAGGGTTTCCTGAATTTTAGAGTTTCTGCTCTGATACCAATTGTTGTACAATATGAGCACTATAAGAGGGGGGAGGGTGAATTATAGTGAGAGAATAAGCTATACTTTTTCTGGAATTAAAAGTAAACTTGGGAACAAACAATGGGAACACGAGAGATTTTAGCGAGGAAAAACTGCCTAGGCCTAGTAGGAAGAAACAACCTCGACCACAAGGGATTTTAACAACTTTCCACTATAATAGGCCAAAACAACTCTGTTACAACTATTACTTTTCTCTCATTCACAACTTAAGTTACTAAACAAGTTCCCAACGACAGTTCCCACAACTGTCGTTCCTCTCAAACTTCACTAGAAGTTCCTTGCTCTTTCTCTTTCTCTTGCTTCATTAAAAGCTTCTCACACTTACAAGAGTTAACTCAAACCCTTAACTCAAAAATACAATTTGAAAGACAATAGAAGAGTAATAAACTAGAATAAAGTAAGTATGAATTCTCTTAAGAAAGGCACTGACTCTTTTAGACAACTAAGAATAATTAGCTAAGTCAGACACAATTTGTTCTAAGGTTTTAGGCGCCTATTTATAGACAATTAAGACAAGACAATTTTTATCCACTACTTAATCCATTATCCCATGATGTCCATGACTTTAATTAATTAAATAGTTTAAATGAAATATTCCTTGAGAAGTAATTAATCCACTACTTAACTTAATAAGAGAAGCAGTAATGTATTACGTGGTTTTATATACTTGAGGAATAATTAAACTTATTTAAATTAATTAATAATTGGGAAATAATTAACCAAGCCAATTAATCCATTAACTATAAAACGTATAGTAGGCGTGATAACAGGTTTTTAGGGAGTAAATAAAATATTTACTTTAACTACATTTTAGGAAAATATCTTTTAAAAATAAGTTTGATTAAAACGAAAGTCAGTTTTATAATTAAAACGAAAATCTTTAAAAACCGAAAAGTATATTTTATTTTGAAAATAAAATCTTTTAGTTTAAATAAAATATAAAAAATAAGATTAAAATCGGTTCGATAAAATCAGTAAATCAATATAAATCTTTTCGTAACAAACTAATAACAAATTCCCTAAAATAGTGGATCTTAATTAAAACTACCCTAAAAACTCTAACTAATTTATTAGGTGCACACCTAGAGTTAGGCGCACTACTTTTAAGTTATTTAGGTGTTCCTAAACCAGTTTCTAAGTCTTGTTCCTTAACCTTGTTCGTAACTGTGTCAGGTCTGTTCCTGTCATGGGAACATAACCAAGTTCCTTTGAGAATTCACCACAAACTAAATTGAGCTTTCACTTAACTTTAACATGAAGATAATAAATACACCCTAATGTATTCTAATCTTCACTCCATGCTTGATACTTCATCACTCGAACATCTTCACTTTGATCTTTGATTAATTCTCCGTTTTAACCTTCAATCAAGTATTCTCTTTGCTCAAGAATGAATGACCTAGCAACAACATAAATAAAATACACTATGGCTTTTGTGGTTAAGTCATCTTCAAAACTCAAGGGTCAACACTTGGTTTCATGGTTAGTAACTATTAAAAAAAACAAAAATAAAAAAGGTGAGAACTCAAGTTATTCTTTCTTAAGAAAATGTTGAACCTCATCACGATTCTTTAGGATATAGATTTGAGATTGATCTAACTCATGTTTCTCAAGACGTATAATGGTGGGAGCACCTAAACCTCGACCAGGATGACTAAATATAGGCAATGCTTCATCACAACCAGTAGCAGTTTCATAGTTTCGGTCAGGACGATTGAATCTGGTCTCCAAATCATCCATATACCTTGAGCAAAGAGTCATACACTCATCTACCAAATACCCTTCAGCGATGGAAGCCTCTAGACAAGCCCTATTTCGAACATATGATTTAAGCTTGTACATGTATTGCTCAATAGGATATATCAATCTAAAATGGACAGGCCCCCCAATTATAGCTTCACGTGCTAAATGAATAAGTAAATGCATCATAATAGTAAAAAAAGAAGGTGGAAAAACCTTTTATAACTTGCAAAGAGTGATAGGAATTTGTTTCTCTATTTTGCTCCAATTCTTTCACATCCAATTCTTTAGCACATAATATTATAAAGAACATTGATAGCTCAATTAGTGCTTCACGTACAAGTGGCGTGAGAAGTCCACGTGTTGCTAAAGGAAGAAGATGTTCAAGTATAACATGACAATCGTGGCTTTTAAGACCCGATTTAGCTTCTTTCGAATTTACGCAATAAGATATATTTGAAGCGAACCCATTAGGGAGTTTTATCTCTTTGAAAAAATTGCAAAAAGCTCGCTTCTCTGGGGGAAAGAGTATATGGGCCAGGAGGAAGCTTCCATTTGTCCCATTCTTTCACTGGGTGTAATGTTGACCTCAATCCCTTCTTTTATTTGCAAGTCTTGACGTGATTTCAAATTATCTTTAGTCTTTCCTTTGATGTTCATAATTGTACCAAGAATATTATCACAAATATTTTTCTCAATATGCATCACATCTAAATTGTGTCGTAATAGAAGGGTTTTCCAAAACAGAAGCTTAAAGAAAATACTTTTCTTGTTCCAATTGCCTCCTCTAACATCATGAGAGATATTGGTTTTCACATGCAGATCCTTAGATAATGTAATATCCTCAAGATCTTTTAACTGCTCAAGAATATTATCAATTGAATAAGGCTTCGGAGGAAGACGAAGCTCCACTTTACCATCAAATGAATCTTTATCCTTTCTCCATCTATATATGATTCTTCGGCAAATAACATCGATTGCACATATAGCATTCCTTACCACCATAAGTCAACCATTCTGAGCGTGTATCCTTAAGACAAAATGGGCATGCCCATTTTCCCTTAGTACTCCATCCAGACGACATTCTGTAGGCATGAAAATCATTAATAGTCCATAAAAAAGCTGCACGTAATTGTAAGTGTTTCTTCGTTGCTGCATCAAAGTCTCCACACCAGTTTCCCATAGTACATTTAGTTTTTTAATGAGAGGTTGCAAATATATGTCAATAACATCACAAGGGCCTTGAGGGCCAGGAATAAGCATAGATAGAATCATATTAGACTGTTCATACACAATTCTGGAGGTAAGTTATAGGGAATAAGTATCACTGGCCAAATACTATGTGGAGTTTTGGAATTCGAAAAATGTTGAAAACCATCACTAGCTAATCCGAGTCTTAACATTATGAGGATCAGAAGCAAAATCACCATGTGTTTTGTCAAATGATTGCCAAGCAGATCCATCAACAGGATGTCTCATAGTACCGAGTTTACTTTTATTATCATGATGCCACATCATCAAAGAAGCAGTTTTTTAGTACATATATAATCTCTGGAGCCTTGGGTTTAACGGGAAGTATTGGAACGTTTTTTGGGGTATTCTTTTGCCATTTCTCTTGCACTTATCCTCCCCATTCCGTTTATCACTCTTCCATCTAGTTGCACCACAAACTTTGCATGCATCTAGTTCCTCATTCTCCCTCCAAAACAACATGCAATCATTGACGCACGCATCAATTTTCTGATATGATAGCCCAAGGTCTTTCACGATTTTTTTTGAATCATAACAAGAATCAGGTAATTTGGATCCTTCGGGAAAAAGCTCCTTTTTTAAGAATTCAAGGAGCATGGTAAATGATTCATTACTGCATCGACCAAGAGTTTTGATATGAAGAAGTTTTAAGAGTGCATACATTCTTGAAGTCTTACAGCCTTCATAAACAGGATCCTGTGAATCCTTCAGGAGACTATAAAATCTTTTTGCGTCATCATTGGGCTCGTCAACATTACTAGCATCATGGGAGGAACTAATGTCATTGTATTGTGGATATAAATCCCTTAGCATATCAAACATGTCATCTTGACTTTCATTATCTGCCAAATTGTCATCAGCATCACCGGACACATGTTGAGGCTCATCCAACCTTTCCCCATGCTGATACCAAAAGGTGTACCTTTTAACTATTCCATAAACTAAGAGATGATCTCGCACTTTGTCACGATTTCGAGACTCTATATTAAGGCACTTGGAACAAGGGCAGCGAATTTTGTGGTACCCAACTTTTGAAAAGCAAAATCTAAAAAACTAATAACTATGACTTTATATGATTCATCATTAATATAATCTTCGATGGCCATCCAATCTTTACTAGGAGTCATTTTTCTACAACGAAAAATATATGTATATTTTATTTATAAGAAGACTATAATATAGCTAAAAAGATGCAAAGAAACCAATACACAACAATCAATATTACTTCTTCTTGTAAATAATCAATATTACTTTGCACTTTCTTAAACCAATGAGAAGCATAGACTTTGTTTGTCTTAATTTTCGATAAGCACCTAACCATACATTAGGATAATGGACCATAAGCTCAAACTAAGACATAAAATACACACAACTAAAATCCATCATACAACACTAAACAAAGTACTAATAAGGAAACAATAAATACAAGCACATAAAGTAATATAAATAACATAACAACAAAACTTTGTGAGATAGAGACAGAATGTGTTTATATCAAGACAAAACAAAACCATAAATGCTCATAATGTGTTCATATGAAAAAAAAAAAAAAACAAAACAGAGTCAGGATAGGAAAAGAATTGAGGAAAAAAAGTTGTGGCAAAAACTTCCAGCTTCATATTTCATAATCCAAACATTAGACCATCATAAAGATCACCATATCTGCCATATTACAAGGCAAATATTGCACCATGAAACTATTAAACAAATAAGATCTCATACATACCCAAGTTGAAACCAAAACTCCCGATTATGTAATTTTGTTTTGCTTAATGGACTAATTCAACAGAGAAGTAGAATCCAATTATGCAACAAACAATCACAATTCAAGAAGCAATAATAGGCCTATTCAAGATGCAACAATCGACCAAAACCAAAACCATGAGGATAGTATTTTATCAAAAAAAAAAGAAGAGTAAAGTAGAACTGAAAATTCAAAAACATACTTCGACAATTTGGCAATCGAAATTATAAGACTTGCTTCAAGCCACGAAACCGCAAAATCCTCAAATTGCTTCAAAAGAGTGAGAGTAATTAGGAAAAGAAAAATTGAAATTGAAGTCTCGATTTTGGATGAAGTATCAGAAAACGAGCAAAGGAGAATCAGAAAACCATAATTCACAAACATACCTTGACAAATCGGCAACACAAATCCGTGAAATTCATGAACATAGATTGCTTAAAATAAAGTGCGGATTTCTCCAGTACTAGAATTGCGAATTTAAGGGTTTAGGAATTAGCAATTTAAGGGTTTAGGAATTAGGAATTTGATAGAAAGAAATTGATCGAGAAGAATTTGGGAGTTTAATTACGAATTTGAGAAATTTGGATCAGATACGGCTTAATCTTGGCAAAGAAGGTTTATTTGAGCGCTTAATTTTGGCAAATAAGGTTTTGAGTGCTTAATTTGAGAAATTTAATATACTGCTTAATTGCTTTTGTCTTTCTAACGACATCACATTCTCTTTTATCATCTTTTCTTTTCCAGAGTTTTTAACGACATATAATAATAAGTTATATATGTTGGTAATATTCTATAACAACTAACTCAAAAAGTTCTTGTTAATAGTGATATTTAGCGTCAAAAAATTAATATTGTCGTTATTGCTTAGTCGTTAAAAACCCCTTTTCTAGTAGTGACCATAATCATAGCCGTTTCTACTCATTTCCAATTTGCATTCCCATTACCATGTTCACTTTCATCCTCATTTTTCATCTCTCATTTTTCATTTCTCATTTCCCATCTCCATTCCCATTTTTGTGCCCCTCATTTCCATGTCTCATTCCGAAAGCATCATTTCTTAAAATTTACAAGGTCCATTTAATTTATGTTCAGGATAAATCGTGAAATTATAACTAGGGAACGCCCGACTAAGAGGATACAAGGTCGACCTACTCCCATACTCGTTAAACGCATTCTCTGCCAAATCCTCTGACTCATCTAATTATAAATCATCATATGAAATGGGATACACTAATGAACAGCTCAATGCCATTATAGCCCAACTTAAACTGATGAACTCTCGTCTTGGGAAACAATACAAAGAGATAAGGGCACAGAGAGAGAAACTGACTGAGGAGGAAGCGCAAGATGACACTCCTTCGCCACTACCACCTCCTGGTAAGACCGAGATAGAACTGCTTTAAGAAACTCGAGCAATCGATCCAGTTAATCCCTGCGCTCGAGAGTCAAGCTCATGGCCATGACATTATTGATTCTGAACTGAGAAAAAAATTCCCTAAAAAGGTAACATTGGGTGACCTCCCAAATTCAAGGGAGTTTAAGACCTAGAGGACCACTTGATAGCTTTCTCCATCTCTATGGCTCTCAAGGGCATGAGCAGGGACTTGTTTGCTTATGTTTTCCTTTAACCTTGGATGCACATCCATCATAATGGTTTAGATCACTGAACAAAGCTAAGTTGAATGACCGAGACTACATCAGAGAAGAGTTCCACAAACAATACATATACAATATTCAGCTTCCCATTGGCCTTCTTGAGTTGGAATTAACTAAGAGAATTCTAACGAAGATTTCATCACCCTCCTTAACAGATGGATGGAAAAAGATGCACAAATGATTAATAGGCCATCTAAGGAGGATCAAGTCCGACTGGTGATTCATAACCTGCAACCTAAGTTAGGGATCATATCAAGTTCCAACCCGTAGAGTCTTTCACGATGCTCTATAAGATAGGTCTGCTGATGGAAGAAGAGGTACATGCCAACAAGAACAAGGGTTCCAACAACAACAACTCGTTCAAGAAGAGTAATAATATTCCTTCTACCTCTAAAAGCAACGACATCAACGCCCTAACTGCTGAAAAGAGAGGTTATCAAGGACCTCAAAGAAAATTCACTCCATTGGGCATGACTCTAGAAGAAGCCTTCACTACGCTTCATGCAAGAGAAGCACTTTAGCCTATTAGCCCTACTCTGGACCCTCCTTCTGAGAAAAGATCCAGCAAATGGAATCCTAATGCCTATTGCAAGTACCATCGAGAGAATGGGAATACGACATCACAATGTTAAACATCATCTTCAGGATATGGTTGAAGATGGTAGATTGCCAATTCCGCTTGCAGCAAAAGTCAGCAATAGCGGCAACCCCTTGGGAAGTGCCTAAATAATGTCAGGGCATAGTCATTTAACGCTAGTTTTCTAGGTTGAGTCGAAGAGTCCCTCCGCTAGCTCTTTCATTTCCTTCCTTTCAAGTCTATGTCATTTAGGATTTTATTTTTAATAAGCTTTGTTTTATTTATTTCTGATTAATAAAATAATTTCATTTTCATTAGCCTTCCATCATTTTATTTATGCTTCTAATTCAATGATAAAACTTAAATCACTTAATGAACTTGACTAATAATAATAAGGAGATCTGAAATAAAAAATGATAAAAAAGAGGACATACTTTAGATCGGGAGTTATTCCCCTCTCCCTCCATCATCCATAAACCATCATCTCCATTAGCCAAATTGTCTTTTAATTCAAAACTCCACAAATGTCCTTCAAGCCTTCCAATACCGTAACCAAACTTGTGTGCAAGCATCACTACGTTGCAAATAAAAAATAATAAATGTCAGGCAAGATACAAAAAATGAAAGATATTCAGAGTACGAAAAAAAAAGCAAAAACAAAATGCACAAAAATGCTAAAAGAAAAAGGCAGAGAAATAAAAAGTCAAGCTCGGGGGGCTTGCACACAAGTTCTACCCCTCATTCAAATTCCTTCAATACATCAAAACCTTAGCCATATGATTCAAAATCTGTCAAACCTTTAACCCATATAGTCCAAATGCATGACCCTTACCTTATCCTAGCCAATTAAGCCTTCATCTACGTCTGGAGCCTTAAACCTCTCATCAAGCCTAACACCTTTTTCAAGGTAAAATCCAAGCTTGCTAGCTTGAAGACCCGAAAGGGCGGCCTAGGCAAAAGTTAGGGCACACAAAAAAAGAATAAAAAATAAACCAGATCCAAGACTACAAATGGTCTAATTCCGCAAGGATATGTAGGAATCCTCTTCTCGAGGTCTGACCGCTTCAATAAAATAAAATTAATCAAGTTATAATGGTTTGATTTTCTAGAGTTTAGGAGCATAATCTCTTTCTAGATAACGACATAGCACTAGTGGAAAAATACGGAAGGTTGCAGTTAAAAAGGCCCTTGGGGCTGCGTATTTTGACAGCAGCCCTTTCCATAGCAGGCCTTCATTATAAAGGAAGGGTTGCGGTTTCAACTACAAACGCAGCCCTTCATGTTTAAAAAGGCTGCGTTTTTGAACTAAAAGCAGCCCTTCTACAAGTGAAGGGCTGCATTTTTAGTTAAAAAACACAACCCTTCTAAACATGAAGGGTTGCGTTTTAAAAAACGCAGCCCTTCTCAAGGTGAAGGGCTGCGTTTTTAGTTCAAAAACGCAGCCGTTTTAAACACGAAGGGCTGCGTTTTTAGTAAAGAAACGAAGCCCTTTTAGTTAAGAGGCTGTAGCCCTTTAGAATAGAAGGGATGCGTCTAAGAAACCGCAATCCTTCTTACTGTGAAGGGCTGCGGTTTTTATTCTAAAACGCAACCCTTTAAGGTTAGAAGGGCTGCGTTTTAGGATAAAAACTACAGCCCTTCGTGTTTTAAGTTTTTTTTAAAATAAATAAATCTCATTCCCCCCACACCCTGCACTCCCCAACCAACAGCCCCCTGCCCACCCCAGCCCACCACACCCAGCCCTTCCCACCCCCATACGCTGCCCACCCCTGCCAGCCTGCCCACCCCTGCACACCCCCGTGCTAGTCTGCCCACACCCAGACCCAGCCCTTCCCACCCCCAGCCCACCCCCTGCCCACACCCAGCCCATCCCATCCCCATACCCTGCCCACCCCTACACACACCCCTGCCAGCCTGCCCACCCACCCCTGCACACCCCCCTGCCAGCCTGCCCACCCGCCCTGCCAGCCTGCCCATACCCCTGCACCCCCATCCCCAGCCCACCCTCTGCCAACCCCTCCACCCAGCAGCCCCCCCACCCCACCCCCACCCAAAACATCCCTTAGACACACAAAAAACCTAATGAAAATGCAATAATATATGACAAGTTTTTGAACGTAATAATTAACTTCAAATATATATTTAATAATGTAAAAAGTGTACATAGTATTGATACAAACTGTTGACCATTTGGCTTTGAAGATGACTTAACCACAAAAGACATAGTGTATTTCATTTATATTGTTGCAAGGTAATTCATGCTCGAGCAAAGAGAATATTTGGTTGAAGATTAAAACGGAGAATTAATCAAGATCGAAGTAAAGATGTTTGAGTGATGAAGAATCAAGCATGGAATGAAGATTAGAATACATTAGGGTGTATTTATTATCTTCATGTTAAGGTTGAGTAAAAGCTAAATTAAGTTCGTGGTGAATTCTCAAAGGAACTTGGTTCTGTTCCCATGAAAGGAACATACCTGACACTATAGGAACAAGGTTAAGGAACAAGACTTAAAAATGATTTTGGAACACTAAGAGTCTCTAAAGTCGTGCGCCTAACTCAAACATGCTCCCAATATATTTGTTAGAATTTTTAGGGTTGTTTTAACTAAGATCCACTCTTTTAGGAATTAAGTTTTAGTTTGTTAGGAAAAGATTTTAAAAAGATTTTCTGATTTTAATCTAAACAATTTTCAAATCTTATCTTTTATCTTTTATATTTTATTTAAAAGATTTTGTTTTCAAAAATAAATATCTTTCCGGTTTTTAAATGATTTCGGTTTTAAGATATAAAACTGTTTTTCGATTTTATTAAAGATATTTTAAAAAGATATTCTTCCTAAAAACTAGCTAAAATAAATAATTATTTTATTTCCTAAAAATTGGATTGCACGCCTAAAAGATACTGCTACACGTTTTTGTAGTTAGTGGATTTAGTGGCTTAGTGAATTATTCTCCAAGTATTTAATTTAATTAAATAAGTTTTAATTATTTCTCAAGTTTTGTAAAACCACGTAATATGTTAATGCTTCTCTTATGAAGTGAAGTAGTGGATTAGTGGGTTATTTACTTGACCTGGAATATTTAATTTATTTAATCAATTAGTTAAAATCATGGAGATCATGTGATAATGGTTTAATTAGTGGAGAACATGTCTTGTCTTAAATGTCTATAAATAGGCGCCTAATTCATTAGAACAAAGTGTGTCTGACTTAGCTAATTTGTCTTAGTTATCTAAAAGAGTTAGTGCCTTTTCCTTAAGAGAATTCATACTTACATTAATCGAGTTTATTATTCTTCCATTGTTTTTCAAAGTGTATTTTTGAGAAAAGGGTTTGAGTGAACTCTTGTAAGTGTGAGAAGCTTTGAGTGAAGCAAGAGAAAGAGAAAGAGAAAGGAACTTCGAGTGAAGTTGGAGAGGAACGTAAGTTGTGGGAACTGTCGTTGGGAACTTGAGTTGAGTGACTTAAGTTGAGAATCGAGAGAAAAGCAATAGGTTGTAATTAGAGTTGTTTTGGCCTATTATAGTGGAAAGTTGTCTTAAAATCCCTTGTGGCCGAGGTTGTTTCTTCCTACTAGGCCTAGGAAGTTTTTCCTCGTTAAATCTCTCGTGTTCCCATTGTTTGTTCCCAAGTTTACATTTAATTCCGCAAAAAGTATAGCTTATTCTCTCACTATAATTCACCCTCCCCCCCCCCTCTTATAATGCTCATATTATACAACAATTGGTATCAGAGCAGGAACTCTAAAAATCAGGAAACCCTGTTGAGTTCAAGATCTTGAAAAATATGAATACTAGAGAGAAACTGGAAGAAGGGTACTCTACGCAGAGGCCACCAATGTTCAATGGTAAGTTCTACACCTACTCGAAGAACAGAATGGAGATCTTTATCAAAGCCGATAATTACCGGGGTATGGAGAGTCATAGAGGTAGGTGATTTTGAAGTCACTACCACTAATGATGAGAATGAGGTAATTCCTAAATCTATATCTGATTTTGATAAAGCAGATTTCGAAAAATGGAAATTAATGCTCTTGCTATAAAACTGCTTCATCGTGGTCTTGGACCTCATGAACACAATCGTGTCATGGGATGCAAAACCGCAAAACAAATTTGGGATCTTCTTGAAGTCACTCATGAAGGTACGAGTGAAGTTAAGAGATCAAAAATAGATCTTTTGATGAACCAATATGAACTCTTTCAAATGAAATCAAAAGAGTCTATCCAAGACATGTTTACACGTTTTACTAATATTATTAATGAACTAACATCTCTTGTAAAAGTGATTACATCTGAGGAACAGGTACGAAAGGTCCTAAGGAGCCTTCCTAGGGATCGATGGATGGCTAAGGTAACTGCCTTACAGGAAACTAAGGACTTTACGAAGTTCAATCTGGAACAACTTGCTGGTTCCCTTATGACTCATGAGCTGCAATTGGACAATGAGAATGGAGACATGTCCAAGCAAAAATCAATTGCCTTAAAAGCTGATGAAAGTGGAGACTCTGACTCCAAAGAAGAAGATGATCCTCAACCAAATGAGGAGACTGCAAACTTCTGTCTTATGGCTCTTGACAATTCCGAATCTGATGAAGAGATTGAATCTCTTGAGGCAAGTCTAGACACCATCAAAACTCGTCTTAATTCTTTAAGTAAAGAAAATTATTTGAGTTTATTGTTGACGCTGTAAATGATTGCAAAGATGAGACCATTAAACTAAAACAATGTCAACATGCTTTAAGTGTGCAAAGGAACATACCTCTTGGCTTAAAAGTGTTCGAATTGATATTGAGAAAAGATTTTTCGAGTTGTTTGACAAAAATCTTAAATTAAAAGAGGATTTCGAAAATCTTAAAAATGAGAACTACTTGTTAATCTTGAGTTATCACAACTAAAAGAGTTTGTTCCTGAAGTAAGTTCATTTGACATTAAGTCAGTTCCCTTGCAAAGTTTCAAATCTGAAATAAACGAATTAAAAATCATGTTTCATTTTTGGAAATTGAAAATAAAGAACTTGTAGGGGAACTGCACCAAATGAGAAATGAAAAGAAAATGCTACCTATTCCAAACTGGATTAAGAACCCTCAAACAAAACGAACTGAAGGTCTTGGTTTTAATCACAAAAAGAAATTTGAAAAACCTAAAAAGAGAGTTGATTTACCAAGTGATAAAGTTTGTATGTTTTGTGGGAACACTGGTCATTTTAGGAACTCTTGTCCTAAAAGACTTGGTCGCATAATGAGAACTTGGAAACAAGTAGAGTAATTTGGAAAAAGAAATCTATTGTTCCTGAAGGAAAGGAACCCAAGAAAGATTGGGTTCCTAACTCTAACAATTAGTTTTCTTGCAGGTTGGAGTGAGGGGGAACAACACATGGTACCTAGACAGTGGTTGTTCTAAGCATATGACTGGAGATAAATCAAGATTTCTCTCACTCTCAGCCTATGATGTGGAAGTGTGACTTTTGGTGACAACAAGAAAGGTAACATAGTTGCCATGGGCAAAGTTGGTAAGTCATCGTCACATTCCATAAATAATTTTTCTAGTTGATGGATTAAAGCATAACTTGTTAAGTATTTCCCAATTCTGTGTTAGAAGTTTAATAGTGAAAAATGTAATTGTAACAACAATAGCACAAAGGATATCATTTTGGAAGGAACAAGGAAAGGGAACACATATGTTGTGGATCTCAACCTTGTTCCCAAAAACAAATTCACATGCCTTAGTGTTATTGATGATGATTCATTTTATGGCACAAGCGTCTAGGTCATGCTAGTTTTCCTTGCTTGACAAACTCGTTCTAAAGAACTAGTTTTAGGTTTACCCTCATCTAAGTTTCATTTAGATCATTTGTGATGCATGCGCAAAAGGTAAGCATGTTAGGTCCTCTTTCAAGTCCAAGAATGTGGTAAGTACCACAAGACCTTTAGAGTTAATTCATATGGATTTATGTGGACCTATGAGGATACAAAGTAGAGTGGAAAGAAATATGTGTTAGTAATTGTAGATGACTTCTCTAGATTTACTTGGGTTATTTTTCTTTCTAGCAAGGACGAGACTTATGATGAGTTCCTTGTCTTTGCAAAGAAAGTACAAAAATTTGAGTGGTCATAATTACTACACCTTAGATCCGACCATGGAAAGAATTTGAAATTTAAGTTCGATGACTTTAGAGAGACAATGGATTAGATCACAATTTCTCAGCCCCTAGAACACCTCAACAAAATGGTGTTGTTGAAAGGAAGAATAGAACATAGAAAATGGCTAGGACTATGTTGATAGCTAGTGGTCTTCCTAAAAACTTTTGGGCAGAAGCTGTGAATACTGCTTGTCATATTATAAATCGAGCCATGGTAAGACCTTTATTAAATAAAACTCCTATGAGCTGTATTTTGGTAAAAAGCCCAATATTACATATTTTAGAACATTTGGCTGTAAATGTTTTGTTCATAATAATGGGAAACAAAATTTAGGTAAGTTTGATGCTAGAAGTGATGAAGAAGCTGTATTCTTAGGATATTCTTCTAGTAGCAAGGCTTATAGAGTTATAATAAAAGGTCTATGTGTGTAAGAAAGTGTGCATGTTATTTTTGATGAAACAGATAAATTTGATGCAAGCACACAGGTTGAAGATGACTTCGAAATAGGATTGCAAAAGATCAAGTCTTATTGATGAGACTTTGGAAGACGAAGTCATGGGAACAAAGCCAAAGAACAACATCCTGTTCCTGTTCCCAATGGAAGAGAGAAGAACTAGTGATGATACACAAGTGAATGAATCCACTATTGTTGAACCTGGTTCCCAAGACAGGAAATGAAGATGATCAAGGAAACCAAGTTTCCATCCAGGATTTCCAACCAAAGCCTTGGAAAACTCATCGTTCCCATCCTGTGGAACTAATAATCAGTGACATAAAAAGGGAACTCAAACGAGATCTCAATTGAAAAATTTTGTGCTTTTCATGCTTTTCTTTCTATGTTGGAACCTAGGAATCATGAAGAAGCTCTCACTGATGCTGATTGGATCGTAGCATGCAGGATGAACTTCATCAATTTGAAAGAAACAAAGTTTGGCACCTTGAACCTAACCTAAAACTAACAAGGTTATTGGTTTAAAGTGGGTGTTTCGAAACAAATTAGATGAGTTCGGAACATATAAGAAACAAGGCCAGGTTAGTTGTGAAAGGATACAATCAACAGGAAGGCATTGATTATGAAGAAACTTTTGCTCCAGTTGCAAGATTGGAAGCAATCAGAATTTCATAGCATTTGCTGCCTTCATGGGTTTTAAATTGTATCAAATGGATGTAAAATGTGCTTTTCTAAATGGTTATCTTAATGAGGAGGTATTTGTAGAACAACCTCCAGGTTTTGAAAATAAAGAATTTCCTAATCATGTCTTTAAGCTTGACAAAGCTCTTTATGGGTTAAAGCAAGCTCCAAGAGCATGGTATGAAAGACTTTCTAAGTTCCTTCTTGAAAATGAGTTTAAAAGAGGAAAATTGGATCGAACCTTGTTTTTAAAAACAAAAGGAAAACATTTATTAGTTGTTCAAATATATGTTGATGATATTATATTTGGTGCCACTAATGAATCTTTGTGCAAGGACTTTGCTAATCTCATGAGTAAAGAATTTGAAATGAGTATGATGGGTGAGCTAACTTCTTCTTGGGGTTGCAAATCAAGCAAACAGAAGAAGGAATCTACATCCATCAACAAAAGTACATAAAGGAACTATTGAAAAAGTATGGTTTGGAAGCATCCAAAGTAATCATACACCTATGGGAACTTCAACCAGATTGGATGAAGATTCTATAGGAACAAGTGTGGATCAAACCAAGTATCGAGGTATGATTGGCTCATTACTATATCTAACTGCAAGTCGTCCTGATATTGCTTTCAGTGTAGGTTATGTGCAAGGTTTCAAGCCAATCCAAAGGAATCTCATCTCACAGCTGTGAAGAGAATCCTAAGATACCTCAAGGGAACAGATGATTTAAGCCTATTCTATTCGAGAAGTGATACCTTTGAATTAAAGGATTTGCGGATGCTGACTATGCAGGAGATCTGGTCAATAGGAAGAGTACATCAGGTATGGTTCAGTTCCTTAGTCATAGTTTAGTTTCTTGGAGCACCAAGAAGCAAAACACAGTTGCTTTATCTACAGCTGAGGCTGAATATGTTGCAGCAGCAGCATGTTGTTCCCAAATGCTATGGATAAAACAACAACTACGTGACTATGGAATTACTTTGAATGTGTTCCCATCTATTGTGATAATACTAGTGCTATTAGTATTTCTAAAGATCCCGTGCATCATTCAAGAGTCAAACACATCCATATTAGGCATCACTTTCTGAAAGATAATGTTGAAAAGGGTCTTATTAAAATGGAATTCTGAGACTGAACGTCAAATTTCAGACATTTTGAAAAACCCTTAAATAGAGATAGGTTTGAGAAATTGAGACTTGAACTTGGTTAATCAAGTTGAAATGATTGCTACATATTTCCCCTTTGTGTTAATTCTTTGGCATTATGTTGGATGTGCATATTTCGATGTTTTTATTTGCTTAAATACATCACAATCTTATATGATTATTTCATGTGTATAAGTAAAAATGTCTGAAAACTGCTCACCAATGTCCAATAATATTCCCCTTATTGTTCATAAGACAATTCTATGCCTTAAGTGATGACAAAGGATTAAAAGAATTAATGGTGTTCCAAAGTAGCAAAATTTCTTTGTTTCCATTCATTGTTCCCAAACGCTGTTCCCAGCGTATTAAGTTTAGATTTTTTTTCTTTTCAAAATTCAAAAATCCAAAAATATTATGTTCAGATTTTTTTCCTAAAAATCTGATATTTTTCCTTATATCTCTCAAGTTAGTTGAAGATATTTTTAATTAGTTGAAGATTTTTTTCTAAAACGTGTACTATACACGTTTATTATTTTATTTCTCTTTCCAAACAAAAAAAATTTTTTTTTTCCTTCTCATAAAACCGAAAATCTCCACAAAACATGAATCCCAAAAAACATTCTCACTCTCTCTCCTCCCACAAAGCCGAAAAACCCTCTCCTTCCTCCATTAAAATTGAATCACCTACCCATGGATATTCTCTCCAATTCTTCATCAAGAATTCTAAGAAAAGGAAACAATGAGAAACGTTGAAATGGAGGTTGAAGACAACATGCAACAAGTGAGGGGGAATCGATGTTCCCGAGAGAGGAACAACAGATTGCTCGAAAAAATCCACGGCATCTAGGTATATGTCATGGACTTTTTATTGATGTTTCTTGGTGAAAAGAGTAAATTTTCGTCAATTGCTCAATATGATTAAGTTTCAAGGTTGGGAAATCTTTTTGTGAAATGTTATGGAAATAGTTTATTCCTAAATTATGGATGAATTTTGTGAAAACTTTTCCATGGATGAAGAAGGAAATTGTTCCACTTGGTAAAGGAACTCAAATTGATTTTAATGCTAAAATTTGGGTAAATTACTGGTGTTCCCGTGAGAGGAACTGATGTTTATTTCAAGAAACAACGAGTTCCTATCCATTTTCGGATTCTCTTTTGATCAATTGATTGTTAATATGGTGGTCAAAAGGGAAAAACATTTCTTGATCATAATCTTCTTTCTCCTTACTACAAAATTTTATTCACATCCTAAGAAAGCTATTTTGCCTCGTCTTTCTAAACGTGCTCAAGTTAGCATGTTGGATTAATTTATATCATTGTTTAGCCTCTCATAAACACATAAACTTTCTTTAATGATTCAACATATGAGTCATTGTATTGAAAATGGTTTGTTGTTGGTATGGAGCTTAGTAACCGAAATCTACTTAATTAATGTGAAAATTTCGGGAACTCACCATTGGTGTATCTACGGGAAATATGTTGAATGTGCGTGCCTTGAATAACTTGAATGTTTGTGTTGTGAATGGAGAAGTATCAAGGGAAGGCTAATCTTGATGATGATGAGGATGATGAGTATATGATGATGAGGGAAGAAGAAGAAAAAGAAGAAGTTGAAGGAGAAAAAGAAAAGGAAAGAAGAAAAAGAAAAATCGAAAAAGAAAAGAAAAAAGAAGAAGCTAAGAAGAAAGGGAAGAAGGTGGTTGAGAGGTGATGAAACCGGTTGCTAAAAGCACTAGAGCTAGTCAAAGAGTTCAAAACATGAAAGTGCTTAATTTTCCTTTGCTTGATGCCAGATGAAAGTTTTGAGGAAGATGAAGTTAAGGTGATTGATAGGGAAGATTATGAATCTAACCTCCTCCTTCTAGGGAACCGACTCCTGTTCCCATGGAAACCAATCCTCCTTTTCCTCCATCTCCACAAAAATCTGCCTCACCTCTACCTGCACCACAAATGATCCTATCCCTCCCTCTACCTCAAAACCCTCCTGTTCTGTTCCAAAGCTAAGGAAACAGTGTGTTCCCATTCAGAGGAACAACCTGCTGTTCCCAAACCTAAGGAACAACACAGCACCCAAATCCTTCTCAAAGCTCCCTCTCTTCTCAAAATCCTACCATTGGTTCTACATATACTCTAGCTCATGCTAGAAGTTGGATTTTTGTTTTCCTTGGTTATGGGTCATTCGGAAGCAATGATGGAGTTTGCTACGGAAGCTAAGGATTTAAATGGGTTGGTAAAAGGGGTTAATGACAAAGTTGACAAAGCCTTGGAGGACAACAAGTGACATGGCGGCTTGGTGAACTTTCTTCCTCCATTCAATGATGAACTCTCGGTTTGAAGTTGGAAGATATTGTGCTCAAGAGTGAATCATACATTGGCCGAAAATCAAAGAAGTGATGGCAAGCTTCATGATGTGGTGGAAGAAATCGAGCAACCTCCCTCTCCTAAACTATAAACTTCTCTAGTTTAGTTTTTGTGTGGGAACATGAACTTTTTAATATTTGTCTTTTCTATCTTCTCCTTTAATCATGCTACAATGGAACTTGTTAATTTGTAATTCTAAGTTTATCTTTTTGCATGTGTGCGTCTAAATGAATGGCTAATATTCTTGGATTGCGGTTTTTGAGAGTTGAATGCTTTATTTGCTTATACTAACCAAATTTTTCTCACAAGTTTGGTGGTGTGATGTGTTTAGTAGATAAATTCATCTTTTTGAAATCGTGGACTAATGTTTTTGAAGATGCCAAAGGGGGAAAGAATAAGGCAAATCAGAGTAAATTTTTTTTGTCAGTTATGTTCTTAACACAAAATAAAATAAATAACGAGTCTATAATATTAATTTAACTTGGTTACATACTTTGTTAAAATTATTTTATATGACTTGTTATTATTTTTATGTATTATATGCCTTTTGTTGTCATCTTCAAAAAGGGGGAAATTGTTGACCCTTGAGTTTTGAAGATGACCTAACCACAAAAGACATAGTATATTTTATTTATGTTGTTGCAAGGTAATTCATGCTCGAGCTAAGAGAATACTTGATTGAAGATTAAACGGAGAATTAATCAAGATCGAAGTAAAGATGTTCGAGGATGAAGAATCAAGCATGGAATGAAGATTAGAATACATTAGGGTATTTATTAATCTTCTTGTTAAGGTTGAGTAAAAGCTTAATTAAGTTCGTGGTGAATTCTCAAAGGAACTTGGTTCTGTTCCCATGAAAGGAACAGACCTGGCACTATAGGAACAAGGTTAGTAACAAGACTTAAAAATAATTTAATTAAAACTAAGAGTCTCTAAATTGTGCGCCTAATAAAATGTGCCCAATATAGTTGTTAGATTTTTAGGGTATTTGACTAAGATCCATATTTTAGGAATTAGTTTAAGTTTGTTAGGAAAAGATTTTAAAAAGATTTTCTGATTTTAATTAAACAATTTTTTAAATCTTATCTTTTATCTTTTTATTATATTTATTTAAAAGATTTAGTTTTCAAAATAAATATTTTCCGGTTTTTAAATGTTTCGGTTTTTAAATATAAAACTTTTTTCCGTTTTATAAAGATATTTTAAAAAGATATTTTCCTAAAACTAGCTAAAATATTTATTTATTTCCTAAAATCTAGTTCACGCCTAAAGATACTGCTACACGTTTATGTAGTTAGTGGATTTAGTGGCTTAGTTAATTATCCTCCAAGTATTTAATTAATTAAATAAGTTTAATTATTCTCCAAGTTTTGTAAAACCACGTAATGTTAATGCTTCTCTTATGAAGTGAAGTAGTGGATTAGTGGGTTACTTACTTGATATGGAATATTTAATTTATTTAATCAATTAATTAAAATCATGGAGATCATGTGATAATGGTTTAATTAGTGGAGAACATGTCTTGTCTTAATTGTCTATAAATAGGCGCCTAATTCATTGAACAAATGTGTCTGACTTAGTTAATTTGTCTTAAGTTATCTAAAGAGTCAGTGCCTTTTCCTTAAGAGAATTCATACTTACATTAATCGAGTTTATTATTCTTTCATTGTTTTTCAAAGTGTATTTTTGAGAAAAGGGTTTGAGTGAACTCTTGTAAGTGTGAGAAGCTTTGAGTGAAGCAAGAGAAAGAGAAAGAGAAAGGAACTTCGAGTGAAGTTTGAGAGAAACGTCAGTTGTGGGAACTGTCGTTGGGAACTTGAGTTGAGTGACTTAAGTTGAGAATCGAGAGAAAAATAGGTTGTAATCAGAGTTGTTTTGGCCTATTGTAGTAGAAAGTTGTTTAAAATCCCTTGTGGTCGAGGTTGTTTCTTCCTACTAGGCCTAGGAAGTTTTTCCTCGTAAATCTCTCGTGTTCCCATTGTTTGTTCCCAAGTTTACTTTTAATTCCGCAAAAAGTATAGCTTATTCTCTCACTATAATTAACCCCCCCCCCCTCTTATAGTGCTCATATTATACAACACAAACTAGTAGATTAGGGCTAAAACGTATCATAAGCAATCATCAGTAATGTGGGACGCCAATTTATCCCGAACTTCATCTATTTCTTCTTTGGTGAAGGCCCTCAAACTTGGTGTGTTATTCTTATAAACCTTGCAAAACAACCAAGGAATAAACACATAATATAAGAATTCAATCATTTACAGTAGTTAGTAGTTCTAAAAATGACATATACCGTCCCGAAATTCAATCAAAAACAAATGCAAGCCTAAAACTCTACACACTAGTTATATTATATCTCATTTCATCATATTCAAAAAGAAAATGGAGTTAAATGACTTGAGAAATAGGAATTGGACGCAAAAAGGCATAAATAGGCCTAAAATCACATTTATGTTCCCGATATACAACCCACAACAAATGCAAGCCTAAGAATCTAAATAATAGTTACATTATACCTCATATAATCATTTTCAAAGAGAATTTGGGGTTAAATGACTCGATAAGTACGATTTGGGAGCGATAAGGCGAAAATAGGCCTAAATTAACCTTTTCGTTCCCGATATGCAACAAACAACAAATGCAAGCCTATAACTCTACACAATAGTTATATTATACCTCATATAACCATGTTCAAAGAGAATTTGGGGTTAAATTACTCGATAAGTACGGTTTGGGAGCGAAAAGGCAAAAATAGGCCTAAATTGACCTTTTCGTTCCCGAATTGCAACAAACAACAATTCCAAACCTAAAAATCTACACAATAGTTACATTATGCCTCATATAATCATGCTCAAAATGAATTTGGGGTTAAATGAATCAATAAATACAATTTGGAAGCGTATAAGGCAAAAATAGGCAGAAACTAACATATACTAATAAGTTACATAGCTTTTGAAGATCATCAACTTTAGTGCAACGGTTGACGATATCGAACATGTACCTCATGATGTAATACCCACATGCAAGTCCATCTTGTTGTTGTGGACACTAAATGTTCACCAAAGGATGCAATAAATGACATTCATGTTAGATGTGTATTATGTTTTTCTATATAAGGACAAAAAAATTAGTCATGTTACCTCGACTGAATTCCAAACAGGAGACTTTGATGCTCGAAGTCTTGTCGCACTAGCATCCTTCATCACACTACATCAATACATTATTATAAGATTAGATGTACATTAATATTAATAAGTGCGCATATATTGAGTTTCGATTAGGCTACCTATTTAGCAATGATTTGATTAGTAAGGACCGTGGTGGTTGTTTACGCAAAGAATCAAAGTGGTAGACTTCATTACGTGACAAATACATCGCAATCAGTGTCCAATAATCCCTACAACAATAAAATATAGTGATTATTATTCGTAGAACAACTAATAGGTCAATTTAATTATCGAATAATAAAAGTAAAGTGAGTTTAAGAAGCATATGTTTCAATATAAGGAACAAGAATAATCTTATATCCAAGACGAGAAGATGCTTTCAAAGATAACCCGAGATACTCTTTCAATTCAGTTTTATTTTGTAAGCAACTGGCATCTCGTACTATGCTTAGACATAACCAAGCAAACATTGGTTCACTAGATGCAATCAATTCATTGTATAATAACCTGAGAAATCATATTGATTAAAGAAAACTTACTTATTTATGGAAGTTGAATTGAAAACTACTTAAGGCATATGTTTATGAATATTAAATTTATATACTAAAGTATTACCTCATGATTGTTTGTATCATGGAAACATTCAACTCTATCCCACATAAGAATACTTTAATATCAAGCTTAGAAATGAAGGTCGATGAATCCTCAAAGTAGTGGAATTGTTGGTGCGACAAATGAATCTCCATGATTGCATCATCGGCTACATCGCTAGCGCACTCATGTAATCAAAAGCATGGAGAACTAGGGCCTTGCACCACATCTATCTCCGTAATGAGTGGATACTTTTCCATAGAAACATTTTCTTTCTCCACATTTTCATCACGTCGGCCTTCCTCAAGTGAACATGCCATCTTTCCCTTCCTGTCGGCCTTCCCTGAAACCTAGTAATTAGTTAAATTAAAAGATATTACTGACAATCATAGGAACTATAAAAGAAAATAATATATATATATATATATATATATATATTATGTTAATCATTATACCTCATCTGAAAACCGCACCAATGCACGCGGCCATAGAACATAACTGCCAAGGGCATCAGTCACAGAATGTAGACCAACTTCTGGCTTCGGCAGCGGAAGAGGTAATTCTTAGAAACCAGCCACAATCCCATTGACACTGACCACATAGTGAATGTCATCCACTGACTGGTTGTGCAATTGTACTCGGTCACTAGGGGGTTCTGCATGGCCATAAGCAACGAGAATGAAACTAGCATACCCATCTCCTCAAGCTAATAGCTCACATGGTGTCTCTTCCTTTTAAAAAAAAAACTCTATTTATAGTTAGTCTATGAAACAACATATATATAGTAAGAATTTCATGCATTTAAGAAAAATAGTTGTTTAACAAAACAAAGGGATTAAGTGATTACCGTCAACTCCGGTACTACAACTGGATCAGACTGCGTAGGTGTAATAACATTGCCCTTCTTAAATGCAGCAAAAGTCGGTAAACCCATTTGCGCCAAAATGGCGTTGAAATTTTGTGTCATCTCCTCTCTGAGCTCCTCCCGAATTGCAGCTTTCATAGCCTCCACATCTACTGAAGCTGCCGAATTCACACTAATTGCACTCGATTTTGTCGTTGTAGTGTATTGATCACCATATACCTTTCTCAACCCGAGGCGGACACCTCCTACGCCCCTCACGCGTCCATAGTGGTCCCGTCCTAAAGTCTCGTGCAACGCATCAATGTGTCCTTTAGGTGTGAACTCACCAGTTGCCTCCTTTTCCTTCAAGCCAATCTACATAAGGATAAGAGAGAAATACTCGTGAGCGCACAAGTTATATTATATATACCTTATATAATCATATAATTTGTACTTACAATGGCGTTGGCTATCTGTTGTGTTCCGAGATCACGGAAGACTCTTTGTCCCTTTGCATCAACCCCATGCATCGAACACCACCAATCGAGGACTCTATGTGGTTGCCGAGACTGTGCAACTGTCGTTGTTGAGCTAGTCCCCATTACCGTGATGAAGCAGCTCGTGGGGTAATGGATGAACATCCACTTATCTCTCGCCTGACCGTACGAGTGAGCACCCTGATGATGATAATACTTCCTAGCTTTTGCACTCGCGCTATTTTCTCACGAGTTGCCTGAAACACACAATTATAAACAAAGGTTAGGCATGGTGTTATATAATAATACTAGATCTAAGTGTATTAAATCTTAGTAAAATATTCTTACAATAGCTTTTGGGTTGTTTTTTTGGCAACAAATGCTTCCCACTCTTCAGGTTTGATATTCCTCCATATTGATATGGTAACTTGGAGGGTGCAGATGATGTGTCCGGTGAAGCCTCAGAACCGGTTTGTGTTTCTTCGTCGTAGATGTTCTTCTTATTTGTACCCACCACTTTTCTCCGCTTAGTGATCCACCCAAACACTAACTTAGCCTTGAAATCTCTGAATCTCTAGGCAACCGCGGATAGAAACACATTCTTCTTCGCTTCATCATCTTCGATATTAAATTGATTCTACAAAAAAACGCAGTTCACAAATTACTAAATATTACACATATATTTAACTAAATAATAAAGAATCTAAACGTCATTGTACGCGAAGCTTACCATAGTATCTTCCCAAATACACATCTTCAAAGTCTCGGGCAGTGTGGGAAGGGGTGTGTAGGGGAGGGGAGGTGGTGCAACAGGGGGTGGGGCAGTGTGGGAAGGGGTGTGTAGGGAGGGGGGGTAGTGGAGGGGTGCAGCAAGGCAGTGGGGGAGGCAGCAAGGCAATGGGGGAGGGGAGGGCTGCAGCAGGCCAGTGAGGGAGGGGAGGGGTGCAACAGGGGAGGGCAGGGGGCAGCAGAGGGTGGGGCAGTGTGGGCAATGGTGTGCAGGGGGGCAGTGGGGGGAGGGGAGGTGGCAACAAGGGAGGGAGGGGTGCAACAGGGGGTGGGGCAGTGTGGGAAGGGGTGTGTAGGGGAGGGGGCAGTGGAGGGGTGCAGCAAGGCAGTGGGGGAGGCAGCAAGGCAATGGGGAGGGAGGGGTGCAGCAGGCCAGTGGGGGAGGGGAGGGGTGCAACAGGGGAGGGCAGGGGGCAGCAATGGAGGGAAGGGGTGCAGCAGAGGGTGGGGCAGTTTGGGGAATGGTGTGCAGGGGGGCAGTGGGGGGAGGGCTGTGCAGGGGAGTGGGGCAAAAGTAGGCCCGAAATGGCCTTTTCGTTCCCGAAATGCAACCAACAACAGATGCATGACTATATGTCTACACAATAGCTACATTATACCTCATATAAGCATGTTCAAAGAGAATTTGGGGTTAAATGACTCGATAAGTATGATTTGGGAGCGAAAAGGCGAAAATAGGCCCGAAATGCCTTTTCGATCCCAAAATGCAACCAACAACAAATGCATGACTATAACTCTACACAATAGTTACATTAATACAAGCATGTTCAAAGAGAATTTGGGGCTAAATGACTCAATAAGTACGATTTGGGAGCGAAAAGACGAAAATAAGCCAGAAATGCCCTTTTTGTTCTCAAAATGCAACCAACAACAAATGCATGACTATAACTCTACACAATAGTTACATTATACCTCTTAAAAGCATGTTCAAAGAAAATTTGGGGTTAAATGACTCGATAAGTACGATTTGGGAGTGAAAAGACAAAAATAGGCCTTAAAATCTACATAATAGTTACAAATTGGAGAAATTACACAGACCTGAGTTTATGTCTCATGATTTATTGACCTTCCGCCGTTTCTTAGGATCCTCAAGTACATGTATCCCTTACGTGTGATCTACACACATATAGTTCTCCGACATATTCACATCATCTTCCACACTATTTTCAGGATAGGTAAAAGGGGGGAGGTCCTCAAATGCATCATATTCTTCCTCATAATCAACATCACCAATACCGATGATACTCCTTTTACCGGGTACAACAATTGACCACTTATGATCAGCAGGATCAGTTACAAAAAATACTTCCTTGACTTGTGATGCAATTACAAATGGCTCCTCAGTTTCACGTAGACGACTAAGGTCAACAAGAGTGAATCCGCAAGGATCATCTTTTCTTACACAACGTTGATTATCGTCAACCACGTGCAACAGAAGAGGCAAATATTAAGAGTATAGTAGTCCAGCTCCCATATTTCTTATTTCGCCCATAATAGTTGCTTTTAGCATGTACATGCGACTTATTCTTCGAGCTTGCGTATTGTGTAGATGACGCTACAAGTGAAACACCACTATTTTGTTGCGATCTTGACTTCAGATCTTGACGTTCACTCCAAAACATATACCCATTAATATCATAACCCTCATAAGAGCGTACAGCTTCATTCAGTAGTCGTTTATGAAACCAATCAATGAAAGTCTTGTTATACATTTGCGTCAATGCCCTCACTCCTTTTCCAGGATTGCTAACACGTAATTCCTCCATATGTTCATTTAAATAAGGATGGACAGCTGGTACGTGATGCAATACAAATAAGTGAGCTTGTTTACGCTTTTCTACGGAAGGTGTAATCAATTTTGAACCAATTGTACCCTTGCCCTCAAGTCTGCCCTCGTGTCGGGATGTTGAAAGTCCAACAGGATCAACACAAGAAAAATACTCAGCCACAAAATTACTGATCCCTTCACCCACAATCCCTTGAATTATACTACCTTCTGGTTGTGCAGGATTCCGAACTTTATCCTTCAAAGTTCCCATATATCTCTCAAAAGGATAGCACCACCTCAAAAACACTGGACCACACAGCTCAATTTCTCAAACTAGATGGACATTGAGATGGACCATAATGTCAAAGAATGCGGGGAGGAAATACATCTCAAATTTGCATAGAGTTTCAACTACTCTGGCCTGCAAGGAATCGAGGGTCGACGGTTCTAGGACTTTGCTGCATATTGTATGAAAAAATGAACATAGTTCTGTAATGGTGTGCCTCACATGCTTTGGAAGTATCCCACGAATTGCAATCGGTAAGAATACTTGCATCATGACGTGACAATCGTGCAATTTCATACTCGATAACTTCAACTCACCATTTAAGGTAACAAAGCGCTTCATATTCGATGAGTAGCCAGTTAGGACCTAAATGCCATACAATGACTCGCAAAAAATCTGTTTCTTTGCACGCGACATCGTGTAGCAAGCTGGTGGCAAATAATTCTTCTCCGAATCCTCCACCTTCTTTTTACTTTTCTGAGTTTCATCATCAACCCTTTCCTCCGCTATTTTCTTCTTCCTTCCGTCCCTTTTTTGAGCCCACAACTCTGGTCGAAGCCCCTGTTTTCCAAGTAAAGTCGTGACGCTTTAACATCTTTTATCTTGCTCGGAAAATTGATAACTGTCGCGAGAATAGCTTCATAAACATTCTTCTCTCTGTGCATGACATCCAAACAATGTCTGACCTTTAGATCTTTCCAAAATGGGAGTTTCCAAAAAAATAGACTCCTTTTTCCATAATCCTGTAGGTCGATCAACCTCACTAGCAGGTTTACCAAAGACTATTTTAATGCCCTTCACCTGATTATAAACTTCAGTACCAATTAATGGTTTATGAGCAACTTCTTCTTCAACCGTCCCATCGAATGCCTTCTTCTTAAACCGATGGATGGTCGCAGCTGAGGAGCCTTCGTGTGCGCATATACACATGTTTGCAGCCCTTAAGGTGTGTAGATTTCATGTCATCTAAACAAATCGGGCGAGGTTGTTTTCCTTTAGTCTTATACCCAGATAAGTTCCATAAGCTGGATAATCGTTCATAGTACAAAAAAGCATGGCACGCAGAGTGAACATCTCATTAGCATACGCATCAAATACTAACACTCCTTCGTTCCACATCTTCTGTAAATCTTCAACAAGCGGCTGAAGGTATACATCTATGTCATTTCCAGGTTGTTTGGGCCCCAATAAGAAGCGACAGCATCATGTACTTGCGTTTCATGCACAACCAAGGAGGCAAGTTATAAACCACTAAAACTACTGGCCATTACTATGCTGCGACTGAGATTGCCAAAAGGGTTCATGCCATCGTACATAATCCAAGCCTAAGATTCCTATCCTCATTACCAAATGAATTATGAACCATGTTGATAGTTTTCCACTCAGGCGAATAAGCCGGATGCTTGAGCATCCGTCTTTCTTCCTACGATCTGCATGCCACCTCAAATTCTTCGCATCTCTTTAATTGAGAACATCGCTTAAATTAGTATTATGGGTAGATACCACAACACCTTGCTGGTGGTCCTTCACTACCTCCAGCTCCTTCACGCTTGTACCTCGACAATCCACAACGTGGACACTCATGTAAATGCTCATACTCATTACGATAAAGCACACAATCGTTGGACAAGCATGTATCGCTGTACTCTAAAAAAGGACACATCAGCTTCTTCGCATAATAGTACGACTTTGGCAGTTCATTTCCATCGGGAGCATCTCAGCTAAAACTTCCAACAACGATGTGAAACTAGAGTCCGTCCAACCAGCGTTCGACTTAATGTTGAACAGTGTTACCACTCGCGGAAAGTTTGGTGTACTTTGTACAAACCTGGATACAACGGCTTTTACAGCCTAGACATAGACTCAAAAATACGAGGTCGTCTACACGACTGATCTTCAACCTCGTGTATCATCTCGTCTACCCGATCCCTATCGTCATCTCCAAATCATCATCCAATTCTCACCCCTAACTCATCATCCTTCTTTTTCTTCACATACATCATTCATTACTCTAGAGCTTCCATATACCTCCCTGCTCACCATGCCAAACCATACGTGGTATTGAGGCCTAAACCCACGGCAAAACATGCTCCCTAACCACATATACTACTAACCTTGCTCACATTTCTACAATCCAACAAGGACAATCAAAGTCGACTGCTTCAGAGGATGTTTGATATTCTAATGTCGTTGTACAGAATTCCGAGACCCCTTTCACAAACTTAATCGATTCACGACTACCATACATCCAAGTACGATCCATCTCATTCAAGAAGACCACCTCTAATAATTAAACACAACATTCATTATAATGCATCAATCATTATTAAAGTACATACACTCACATATTCAAATCACACACGTAGCAAGCTAAGATAGTGACATGTTACAATTTATGCATGCAGCCGAAGGTCCTTATCACTCCAATCTAACCCATCCTTGGACGTCTAATCTCACTAATGAACATATGCCAACTTTTTAATTCTAATGAAAATCTGGAAGCATTTCCCTACAGTTCTCCAAGTACACAATGTAGATAATTGCTTATCTACATATGTACCCAGAGAACAATGTAGAGAAACGATAGTCCTAGAATTTCCTCATAATTGAAAAGAAGACACACATTCACTACTTAAGTGAGATCAAACGTCCAAGAATAGTCCCAAACCAGGGACAATTCAAGACTTACTCCTAATGAGTAAGTCTTGAAGGGTATTTAGGCATATGATGATGATTCAAATAACTTGTAGATTTCATAGCTAAATTACATTGCGTTTTCATACAATCTCATATCAAGAAATATACATACATTATAAAAATTACATATATACATCAATAAATTATCATAACTTAATCAATTTGAAGCACATGACAACTTTGTCTCATTAACAAATTAAATCAAGCAAAAAAGACAACGAAATTAAACTAGTTACCTATTAACACCAACGACGAGCAATGAAGAGAAAAGAGATACTTGGAACTTTATTTGCCTTCCATAGCCTCTTCTTCCTACAATTAACAAAACCCACATTGCACATTAATCATTTAATTCAATTAAGAAAAACAAAAGTAACTTAAAAACAAGATTAATTCATACTTAATCTTGCTGCCGCTTGTGGGTAGTGGCGTTGCGTAGTGGTGGAGGAGCTCCACACCCTAAACCACTCAAATGGTGGAGAAGAGAAGAGAAGGGTAGTGGTGAAGGTGGAGGTCGCGGCTGCACATGGTGGGTGGTGCGCAAGGTGGTGGTGGAGCATTGCTGGTGCGCAAACCCACTCGAATTAATGGTGGTGGGCAGCAGTGGTGGTGAAGCAATGTGGTGCGTGGTCGTGGAGCAATGTGGTGGGCAGCAGTGGTGCTGGTGGTGGTGGTGGTGCACTCAAATTAGGGTTCGCACACTGTGGTGGTGGAGGAGCAATGTGGTGGTTTCTAGCTCGTGAAATTTCTCTAAGGGAGGGAAATAGAATTGTTAGCTTGGGTATACTGTACATACGCGCATTATTCAATAAAAAAAAAGATAACGAAGGGCTGTGCTTGCCAAAAAAAGCGCAGCCCTTTATAACAGAAGGGCTGCGTTTTTTTGACAAGCGCAGCCCTTCGTTAAAAAGGGTTGCGCTTGTAAAAAAACGCAGTCCTTCTTACAGTAAGAAGGGTTGCGTTTTTTTTTACAAGCACAACCCTTTTTCAAAAGGGCTGCGCTTTTCTTCAAAAACGCAGCCCTACATGAAAGAAGGGCTGCGTTTTATTTAAAACCGCTACCCTTCCAGCGCAACCCTTCCTTTTTTTTTCCCCTAGTGTAGAATTGAGTTGGCACCTAGCCTCGTCAAAGCCTTTTCCCACCTACATTCATTTAAGTCACAAATTCAAACTTTTTATTTTTCAATCCAAACTCTCCTTTTGCCCAAAAGACTCTCCAACAATTCCATGGTCTCTAGCGATATCTGACTTTGCATGTATCAACTTCCCAAAGAAGAATCCTAAGCGAACAACTTCAACGTCAAGACAGATCAACTACATTTCAATATCAGATCAAGTACATTTCAATTCAGGCTCAAGCCTAATTCAAGGCAAGCTCACCCAAAGTGGGGGCTTCTTATATATGTGGTGGTGCCTCCAAGTCGAATCAAACTCCCAAAAAGTTGTAATCCGCAGACCTCATTTTGCGGCTCCCGATTATTTATTAAAAGCCAATTTTGAAATTATTCTATTCAATCCTGATCGTTCTAACATTCTGCACATTTTCTAGCCTTGCAAAATCCTGACCTTGCATTTCATACATTTTTGTCTTGCATAACCCTGACCTTGCATGATGTGTCATCCCATAGCTTTATATAACATTAATCCTTGCATAGCGTCTCATGCATCCTTAGAGAGTCTAAGTTTGCATTAGTGCATCATTATGTGCTTTGTCTGAGTTGTTCGCACCTATCTCCTAACATCTTCTTCTGCAGGTAATCAGATTGCTTGCCATTATAGTCCTGCATACTAACTTTGTTTAACAGAGACCGGCGTATATAGATCTGTTCTAAACTACCATGCGTTTAGAATCGATCTCCGTCCCGACACTGTATACTTTGACTATTGGTTTCCTGAACCTCAGTCAAAGTAGGGGCTTCAGTAGACACATAATCGTATCTCCCCCATTTAAGGATCCAATAATGAAACATACCGCGGTATTAGTTGGCGCGACCCAACGGAAGAGCAATTTTAAGAACCAATCCAAAATTGTGTTTTGAAATGATATTCTAAAGTCCAATTAATTATTCATAATGATTAATTGTATTTTAAGCCTACAAAATGTTTTAAGTCCATTTAAGAGCCCATATTTATTATTTTAATAAATATATTTCAGAAATATTTTTATAAATATAAATCAGATTTACATCCATAAAATTTCATCTCTGGAAATTTAGGGATAAAAAAGTATCTTTGAAAGTAGCGTAGAATAAAGCGAATACGCCGGAATATGCGCCGGACGCGGGGGTTGCGCTCAGCGCGCCACATGCGGCCATCACATTGGCTAGAACGTGCCAGGCGAGCCAATAAACGCCTGACACATGGATTTATGACTCACATAGAGTCCTGCGTCTGACGCAAGTCCTGTGTGAGACGCAAGTCCTGTGTGAGACGCAACCTTTCTTTCCTATCGTTTCAAAAGTGTATTTACACGTGCCTAAATCTGATTGACGTAAGGCACATCAATGTGCGCCTGACGCGTGGCAGTGCGCCTGACACGTGGCAGTGCGCCTGCCACATAGGACTGTGCCTGGCACAGTATTGCGTGGACGCACATCTCTTCTTGGCTATAAATACATGCTAATTTCTCAAATCAAACACAACTTGTCATTATTATTTTACGCATACCAAAACTTACGAATATCTCCGCAATACACTTCGAATATGCAAATACTCAAACACCCAAATACTTTTAATACTTCAATCAATTTTCTATTTCTAATCACATCGCGTTCCTGTTTTAACGATTGTTCCGCCTAAACATTGTTGTACTCTTCAATCTAAACCGCATAAGTATAATCTTGAGGATCCTTGAATAAATTCTCTATTTTTATATTGAAGTTACTAGGCATTTATTTCATGATGTAGATCATTAAGTAGTAATCGTTCCACTGTACAATCTAACGCCTTTTCGATATTCTATTTTATATCATTATTATTCATGCCTTTGTATATCATATGCCTGCCTGATCATTATATGCATGTTATATGATTGTCCTGCTTTACTGTTTTTATCACCCACATGTTATTTTTGCTAATTAAAGACCTAAAGAATTGTTCTAACATTTATCAGATTAATTTTGACAACCTGCTAGTTTTCGTGTAAAGTGATTGCATAATAACTTGTCACTAAAAAATTAGTCTTTTTCTTTGTTTCCTGAACCAACTTAGACTAAATATTTTTTAAGGTGTATAAAAATATTATATGATTATTCTTTGGCATAAAATCTGTAATGAATCAATATTTAGTAAAGGCCAGCAATGGGCAATGTGGTTCATTATGATCATATTTGTACCATCACCTCTGAACTCAATCTTTGGTTCATTTTGACCATCTCTAGAGTCTAAACGGGGAAATCTACATTGGATAATTTGTCCCTACGGCTTTTGCATATCAGAACAATTTTCAATAAAACCTTAACAATGGGGTAGTCAAATATAATACATGCTCACACCACATAGGCGAAATAAAAGCACGCTTACAATATGAATTGGGCATTTATAGTTCTAAGAGTTGACTACGGCTTACATGAGGATGCAAACTAGACCTAGGGTATGAATTGGGCTTTTATAGTCCTAAGACTTTACTAGGGTTACATGAAGATGCAAACTAGACCTAGGGTATGAATCGGGCCTATATGGACCTAAGTTTTAGATTGGATTAAAATTATACTTAGATTGAAATGGATTAGGCATAGACTAGGAGACGCACATGAGCTTGACTTAGACTAGTGTTTACATAAAGATGCAAATGAACCTAGATTTTGGGATGAACTAGACTTATATGGACCGAAGGTGGATTATAATGCAAGTGGGCCTAATATGAATGCATGGGCTTAAGCTTAGATGAGCATATCATAAATGTAAATGGATTCTAATGCACGTGGGCCTAAAATGAAGGCAAGAACTGAAATTTAGATGGGTCTATGATGAATGCAAATAGGTTGAGATGAAGGTGTTTGCACTAGGCTAAGAATTTTCGAAATTATTTTTTTTTTGAAAGGGACCCCTTGTTTTTATCTTTTATTGGGAAAATATGATCAATAAATGTTTTCGGAAAAAGATAGATAGAAGAGGGGTGTAGGATTGATTTTGAAAAACATATATTTTTGAAGGAGATGCAATAAGATAGGGTAGGAATGATAGGGAAGATTTGTTAGAGATGGGATGAGATGGAACGAGGTAGACATGCACTAGTAGAAAAATGTTGATTTACGTCTCATCAAGTGCGTCGTACAATTGGCAAACCGACGCAAAAGTATCATTTGCATCATATGGGTGTTGTATGCGACGCAAATCATGGTTCATGTACGTCGGACTTAAGGTGCATTCGACACAAATACCCAACGCAAATGGGTGGGAGAATCATGTGCGTCAGATGCTTTGCTATGTTTGATGCAAATAACTAAACCAAATGGGCACAATGAACAAGCAAATTTGCGTCGGATGATGTATTGCATGAGATGCAAATTATTATATTAGGGATCTACGTCGGACCTGATGGGCCCATCCGACGCAGATTGGCCCACTATTCTTTTTAACTTCCGTTTTTTCTAACCTAATCTCATGCAGCTCACTTCCTCCCCTTCTCCCCTCCCCCCCCCCCCCCCCACCCCTCTCCTTTCCCCAAAAAATTTCATTAACAGCCTCATGTACACCCACACTCCACACTCACTGATACGTATTCTATCATAATTTCCACCCAAGAACTGTTCGTTTTCCACCAGTTATGATAGAGATTTTCCATCGAAGAGGAACCCTTCTTCGACCTCTTGTTTGTTCGTTCATTTTTGAAGCACCAATAAGAAGCCATCGCTGTTTGTTTCTTCCAATTTCATTTTCAACCGAAGACTTGCGATAGAGATTTTTTTCATATTAGATTTGCTCGAGTTGCGGTTTTTCTTGGTTTTATTCTTTGTCCATGTAAGTGTTGAAATTTGAATAATTATATCTAAGTTTTTGAATTTTCAACTTTCATCTTATAACTTGTAAGATGTGAAAATTCAATAAGAAAATTTTGTAATTTTTTCTGTTTTATTTTCTATAATTTTCTCTATTTTATTTTCTGTAATATTTTCTGTTTTATTTTCTATAGTTTCCATTTTTTTTGTAATTAGTGTTTTAAAAACACCACTTCCTATTTTTTTCTCATTGTAAATTTATGATATTGGTTTGGATCAATTATCAATATAAATTTGTTTCATTTCCATACCAGCACAAAAATGCATGTTGTTTATGTTGCCTTTGATTTCTGAATTTTTAGATCTTTTTTGTTAGGCTATTAGTAGTATTAGGTTGTTGGTAAAACTTCTAATGATGAAGCTGAGTGCGTCATTTGCGTCGTACTCTAAGTTATGTTCGACGCAGATGGCCAATCATCTACGTCGCACATAGCTTAGAGTACGACGCAAATGGCAACGCACATGACTGTTGTATGGTGGTGGCGAAACAACATGTGCGTCAAACGTAGAGTAATATCTGACGCAAATAGCGCAAAATCTACGTCCTGTCCTTATTCGACGCAGATCATGTCTCCCATATTTGCATCGAGACCTGTGGCGTCGGACCAAAGTCCAACGCAAATGGGGGTCCTAGGGCCGACGCTAATCATTGATTTTGTAGTAGTGATGCATGAGGACTCTAACTCCACTATGATCATGTTTCTAGATGCACTTTTTAGAAGAGACTCAACCTTAGATAATATGTATGAAAAGACTGATTTTTACAATTTGCAATTAAATTTGAAAGATTAAAACCATGCAACTAACTCATCCACTATTCACCAAATTCGTAGACAAACTGAAGATGAAATGACATATAAATCTCATTAATATATAAAGATAAAAAAAATTAGTTACATAAACAATACAAAAGATCAAAAGTTAAATGAAAAAGCAAAAACAAAAAAAAAAACAAGAGTTACAACTAAATGACTAATTACAAAAAATATAATAAAAACAAAAATATATTAAAAGAGATAAGAAACTGAAAATAAAAAAAAATCATAAAACAAAAATTCTTCACACAGATCTAAAACAACAAAAAAAATCGAAAAAAAAACAGAAACCAAAAAAAAAAAAAATTTACTTGTATCAGGAATTATTGCTGCGGTTTTGGGCAAAAACCGCAGCAATAGGTCAAGATATTGTTGCGGTTCCTAGCCAAAACCGCAGCAATACGTTGTACTTTTTAAATAAAAAAAAATTTATTGCTGCAGTTTTGGCTAGGAATCGCAACAATATCTTGGCCTATTGTTGCGGTCAAAAATCGCATCAATAGGTCAATTACCTATTGCTACCCCCTTAAGTGCTACGCGGCCAAAACTGCCACAATAGGACACTTAATGACCGCAACAATAAGCATTTATTCTACTTGTGTTATTATGCTCTTATCTTCCACAATTCTAGTTTTAATTTCTAATTGTGCTATTATTTGTGAGTCTGCTCAAAGATTGAGTTTTTGTTTGATTTTTTTTCCTAATCGTGCTATGTATTTTCTATGTGAACTTGGCTGCATGCTTCTTTAGTGCTTTCTTATTGGTTATCTTCTTCTCTTTCTTGTTACTTTTTGTTAAATATTGATCTTTGTTTGCCATTTCATTCTCATAAAAGTTTGAGAGAGTGTCTAGATTATGCTCTATGCTTGAGGTTAATGCTCTCTAGAGGGTTGACATTCTGTGCTTAGTTTCTTAAGGATAGAATAAAGTGGTAAGGAGCTGGAACAAAAACAAATCAATAGAATTTAATAATACCTTAACAGGAGGAAATATATGTTGGTTTGGGTTTGAAAAGAATAAGTTGTCGTTGGTAATCCATAATTTTATGTACACATCGATTATGGTTTTAGTTTTTGTTTGGTATTTTTCTAATCGTGTTATGCATAGATACATAAATTGAGTTTTTGTTTAATACATAAATTATGGATTTAGTTTTTCTTTGCGCTAATTTATGACGTTCTTGGTACATAAATTGGTATTCTTTGTGAGTCTATTAATGATTGAGATTTTATTTGACTATATGAGGGCCATGAGGCTCTCAATACACAATATAGTCTCCTTTATGAGACAAAAAAATCGTAGAACAACTTCAATCTAAAGACAATTTCAATCTAAAGAGATAAGAAAACTCTTTTACAAACAGAAAAGAGTGCGGATGATAAGAAAGCTCTTTAATCTTACTTTTGAACTTAGATGCTTATAGAAATACAACAGGATGTTTTACTTGTTGATCTAATTTTTTGTTGGTTCTTTAGATCCAGTTTTACTCGAAAAACGTTGTACAAAATGATGATGTACCCATTGGTGCTCTTACCATTCCTTGCACTGAATATTAGTTTATCATGACAAACTAAACGGCAATATATCCACACTAGAAATAGACCAAATAGATTAAAAACTGAACCGCATAACTTATCACCCCAATGACTCAATCCAGCCTGGAAAAATTTTAAAGTAAAAATAATGAAATGAATATAACATTCTAATATAAAGTGGAGACAATAGCGGAAATATCGTCTCATCCGAGCATGTTACTACTCAAAGGTTCAAGGTTCAATTAACTAAAAATAAGTTCAAAATGTAATGAGTCGAAAAATACGAGGCAATTACAACCTCAAACCACTATATCAAATAACTGATGGAAAATATAATAAAATAAACTCAGCACTCTCTCTAATAGCCCTTGAAACCCCAACTAGAAAGAGAACTTGTAAAAAGGTAAACAACAACAACCACAGTCAGTGGGGAGTGACTAGCAGTTCTCCTAAACCACTTTACACCAACTATTAGTAATTAATAAAGCTTAAAAAGAATAAGTAAAGATATTAAACAATCAAACCAAATGCTTTAATTACAATATAACCATAAACACAACTATTGGAAAAAAAAATACAGTAATTTTATTTTAAAAAAAAGTAACGGGACCTCTGCCCATATTCATTTGAAACCAATTTATGTAATCCGTCCCCGATCTTCCACTTAGCACAGACTTCGGCTGTAACTAATTGAAGAAGGAAAAATAAACAAATGTAATAAAACAATTCATACGAGATAAATTTCAAAACAAAAATATATTGGACCTCGGCCCACAGTTCTGCATGAATCAAAGTTGGAAATCCGTCCATAGGGAATCCGTCCCTACTCACCCTAACCTAGAGCAGGCCCAACTGCAACTAGACAGGGAAGACAACCTTGACTCAAATAAATCATTAAAACAACCGTAAAAATAAGCTGAGGTAAGTACAGAATGCAATGAATCGTAATACACGGAACCTGTTTAGTCAAAGCTAGGAATTCTTCCCTAGTCTAAGTGTGGCCACACTCCCAACTAGGGTGTTCATGGGTGGTTGACCGTCCCGAAACAATATTTCGGTTCGGTAACCGGAAGTTTCGGTACGCTATTTTTGCGAACCGTAACCGTAACCGTTTAAACCGGTTACCGCCTAGCGGTTAACCGTTTTTTCGGTACGGTTTTTTGGTTACCATTAACCGTTGTTTAAGTTATACTATTATGTTTTACATGATGTACATATATATTTTCAATTTTTTTGTACATATATTTTAATATTATATATACTCTAATATAAAATGTATTATAAAGTGGATAATAAATCAATTGGAAAACATAACTAACACTAAGAATTCACTTCATTTCCTAATTACAATGTTTATATTAGTACTAGAGTTTCTAAATAATTACATACTTCCTCTAATTGTTGTAACTTAGCAACAAATATTAGAATTAATGTAATTGTTTGAAAATGTTTCACAAAAATTAAATAGAGAAAAAAAGATTTCGGTATTTCGGTTAACCGTTTACTCAAAAAGCATAACCGTAACCGTACCATTTAACCGCTAATTTTTTCGGTTCGGTAACCGTACCGTTCAAACTTTTTTTTGTCGGTACGGTAACCACCCATTTAGACCGATTTTTCGGTATTTCGGTACGGTATTTCGGTTTCGGTTTTTTATGAACACCCCTACTCCCAACCTAACAGACAACACCCGGAAGCTGTTAAATTCGACGACGACAATGAACTAAATGGTGAAGTCAACAAAATCCGTCCAAGAGTTTGCATGCTCCTCTCCATTGGGAATCCGTCTCTCTGGATAATTTAACCTCAAAAATAACTTTGATATACAACTAAAATTTCATTAATACAAAAGAAGGAAAATCTTTACGTAGTAATCGTTCCACTGTACAATCTAACGCCTTTTCGATATTCTATTTTATATCATTATTATTCATGCCTTTGTATATCATATGCCTGCCTGATCATTATATGCATGTTATATGATTGTCCTGCTTTACTGTTTTTATCACCCACATGTTATTTTTGCTAATTAAAGACCTAAAGAATTGTTCTAACATTTATCAGATTAATTTTGACAACCTGCTAGTTTTCGTGTAAAGTGATTGCATAATAACTTGTCACTAAAAAATTAGTCTTTTTCTTTGTTTCCAGAACCAACTTAGACTAAATATTTTTAAGGTGTATAAAAATATTATATGATTATTCTTTGGCATAAAATCTGTAATGAATCAATATTTAGTAAAGGCCAGCAATGGGCAATGTGGTTCATTATGATCATATTTGTACCATCACCTCTGAACTCAATCTTTGGTTCATTTTGACCATCTCTAGAGTCTAAACGGGGAAATCTACATTGGATAATTTGTCCCTACGGCTTTTGCATATCAGAACAATTTTCAATAAAACCTTAACAATGGGGTAGTCAAATATAATACATGCTCACACCACATAGGCGAAATAAAAGCACGCTTACAATATGAATTGGGCATTTATAGTTCTAAGAGTTGACTACGACTTACATGAGGATGCAAACTAGACCTAGGGTATGAATTGGGCTTTTATAGTTCTAAGACTTTACTAGGGTTACATGAAGATGCAAACTAGACCTAGGGTATGAATCGGGCCTATATGGACCTAAGTTTTAGATTGGATTAAAATTATACTTAGATTGAAATGGATTAGGCATAGACTAGGAGACGCACATGAGCTTGACTTAGACTAGTGTTTACATAAAGATGCAAATGAACCTAGATTTTGGGATGAACTAGACTTATATGGACCGAAGGTGGATTATAATGCAAGTGGGCCTAATATGAATGCATGGACTTAAGCTTAGATGGGCATATCATAAATGCAAATGGATTCTAATGCACGTGGGCCTAAAATGAAGGCAAGAACTGAAATTTAGATGGGCCTATGATGAATGCAAATAGGTTGAGACGAAGGTGTTTGCACTAGGCTAAGAATTTTCGAAATTATTTTTTTTTTTGAAAGGAACCCCTTGTTTTTATCTTTTATTGGGAAAATATGATCAATAAATGTTTTCGGAAAAAGATAGAATAGAAGAGGGGTGTAGGATTGATTTTGAAAAACATATATTTTTGAAGGAGATGCAATAAGATAGGGTAGGAATGATAGGGAAGATTTGTTAGAGATGGGATGAGATGGAACGAGGTAGACATGCACTAGTAGAAAAATGTTGATTTACGTCTCATCAAGTGCGTCGTACAATTGGCAAACCGACGCAAAAGTATCATTTGCGTCATATGGCTGTTGTATGCGACGCAAATCATGGTTCATGTACGCCGGACTTAAGGTGCATTCGACACAAATACCCAACGCAAATGGGTGGGAGAATCATGTGCGTCAGATGCTTTGCTATGTTTGACGCGAATAACTAAACCAAATGGGCACAATGAACAAGAAAATTTGCGTCGGATGATGTATTGCATGAGATGCAAATTATTATATTAGGGATCTACGTCGGACCTTATGGGCCCATCCGACGCGGATTGGCCCACTATTCTTTTTAACTTCCGTTTTTTCTAACCTTATCTCATGCAGCTCACTTCCTCCCCTTCTACCCTCCCACCCCCCCCCCCCCACCCACCCCCCACCCTCTCCTTTCCCCAAAAAATTTCATTAACAGCCTCATGTACACCCACACTCCACACTCACTGATACGTATTCTATCATAATTTCCACCCAAGAACTGTTCGTTTTCCACCAGTTATGATAGAGATTTTCCATCGAAGAGGAACCCTTCTTCGACCTCTTGTTTGTTCGTTCATTTTTGAAGCACCAATAAGAAGCCATCGCTGTTTGTTTCTTGCAATTTCATTTTCAACCGAAGACTTGCGATAGAGATTTTTTCATATTAGATTTGCTCGGCGAGTTGCGGTTTCTCTTGTTTTTATTCTTTGTTCATGTAAGTGTTGAAATTTGAATAATTATATCTAAGTTTTTGAATTTTCAACTTTCATCTTATAACTTGTAAGATGTGAAAATTCAATAAGAAAATTTTGTAATTTTTTCTGTTTTATTTTCTATAATTTTCTGTTTTATTTTCTGTAATATTTTCTGTTTTATTTTCTATAGTTTCTATTTTTTTGTAATTAGTGTTTTAAAAACACCACTTCCTATTTTTTTCTCATTGTAAATTTATGATATTGGTTTGGATCTATTATCAATATAAATTTGTTTCATTTCCATACCAGCACAAAAATGCATGTTGTTTATGTTGCCTTTGATTTCTGAATTTTTAGATCTTTTTTGTTAGGCTATTAGCAGTATTAGGTTGTTGGTAAAACTTCTAATGATGAAGCTGAGTGCGTCATTTGCGTCGTACTCTAAGTTATGTTCGACGCAGATGGCCAATCATCTGCGTCGCACATAGCTTAGAGTACGACGCAAATGGCAACGCACGTGACTGTTGTATGGTGGTGGCGAAACAACATGTGCGTCAAACGTAGAGTAATATCCGACGCAAATAGCGCAAAATCTACATCATGTCCTTATTCGACGCAGATCATGTCTCCCATATTTGCGTCGAGACCTGTGGCGTCGGACCAAAGTCCAACGCAAATGGGGGTCCTGGGGCCGACGCTAATCATTGATTTTGTAGTAGTGATGCATGAGGACTCTAACTCCACTATGATCATTTTTCTAGATGCACTTTTTAGAAGAGACTCAACCTTAGATAATATGTATGAAAAGACTGATTTTTACAATTTGCAATTAAATTTGAAAGATTAAAACCATGCAACTAACTCATCCACTATTCACCAAATTCGTAGACAAACTGAAGATGAAATGACATATAAATCTCATTAATATATAAAGATAAAAAAAAATTAGTTACATAAACAATACAAAAGATCAAAAGTTGAATGAAAAAGCAAAAACAAAAAAAAATCAAGAGTTACAACTAAATGACTAATTACAAAAAATATAATAAAAACAAAAATATATTAAAGAGATATGAAACTGAAAATAAAAAAAAATCATAAAACAAAAATTCTTCACACAGATCTAAAACAACAAAAAAATTGAAAAAAAAACAGAAACCAAAAAAAAAAAAATTTACTTGTATCAGGACCTATTGCTGCGGTTTTGGACAAAAACCGCAGCAATAGGTCAAGATATTGTTGCGGTTCCTAGCCAAAACCGCAGCAATACGTTGTACTTTTTAAATAAAAAAAAAATTTATTGCTGCAGTTTTGGCGAGGAACCGCAACAATATCTTGGCCTATTGTTGCGGTCAAAAACCGCATCAATAGGTTAATTACCTATTGCTGCCCCCTTAAGTGCTACGCGGCCAAAACTGCTACAATAGGACACTTAATGACCGCAACAATAAGCATTTATTCTACTAGTGTTATTATGCTCTTATCTTCCATAATTCTAGCTTTAATTTCTAATTGTGCTATTATTTGTGAGTCTGCTCAAAGATTGAGTTTTTGTTTGATTTTTTTTCCTAATTGTGCAATGTATTTTCTATGTGAACTTGGCTGCATGCTTCTTTAGTGCTTTATCTTATTGGTTATCTTCTATCTCTTTCTTGTTACTTTTTGTTAAATATTGATCTTTGTTTGCCATTTCATTCTCATAAATGTTTGAGAGAGTGTCTAGATTATGCTCTATGCTTGAGGTTAATGCTCTCTAGAGGGTTGACATTCTGTGTTTAGTTTCTTAAGGATAGAATAAAGTGGTAAGGAGCTGGAACAAAAGCAAATCAATAGAATTTAATAATACCTTAACAGGAGGAAATATATGTTGGTTTGGGTTTGAAAAGAATAAGTTGTCGTTGGTAATCCATAATTTTATGTACACATAGATTATGGTTTTAGTTTTTGTTTGGTATTTTTCTAATCGTGTTATGCATAGATACATAAATTGAGTTTCTATTTGATACATAAATTATGGATTTAGTTTTTCTTTGCGCTAATTTATGACGTTCTTGTTACATAAATTGGTATTCTTTGTGAGTCTATCAATGATTGAGATTTTATTTGACTATATGAGGGCCATGAGGCTCTCAATACACAATATAGTCTCCTTTATGAGACAAAAAAATCGTAGAACAACTTCAATCTAAAGACAATTTCAATCTAAAGAGATAAGAAAACTCTTTTACAAACAGAAAAGAGTGCAGATGATAAGAAAGTTCTTTAATCTTACTTTTGAACTTAGATGCTTATAGAAATACAACAGGATGTTTTACTTGTTGATCTAATTTTTTGTTGGTTCTTTAGATCCAGTTTTACTCGAAAAACGTTGTACAAATTGATGATGTACCCATCGGTGCTCTTACCATTCCTTGCACTGAATATTAGTTTATCATGACAAACTAAACGGCAATATATCCACACTAGAAATAGACCAAATAGATTAAAAACTGAACCGCATAACTTATCACCCCAATGACTCAATCCAGCTTGATTTGAAATACAATATATCTCTTCCAAAAGTTCAAAAGAACAACTCCCTGCTCAAGACTCTTATTAGACAATTTTCTCAACTAGTAGGTAAAGTTCGTAAAGGAGAGGCTTCAATGCACCTTTTAGATTGTGCGCAAGCAGTCTTGGAAGTGACAAATCAAAAGGTTTGCTCATATATGCTCCTATTGTTGTTGAGCTGCTTTCTAAAACTGTCATATGCTCATATTACTGTACATAACTCAGAATGGTAGCACATATAACTAGTTAATATGTAGCACAAAGTATTAATCTTCCCAGGTTATATATAGATCAGGCGATCCTAATTTCGAGTATACCTCTGCAGGAGCCACAACATGAGACAATTTGTGACTACCCTTGCGAGTAGCAGAGCAGTTTTGAGCTGCTCCCAATCTGTGCTTTGGAACTATTCCCAGGTCTAATGGGGGCATATTCTATATCACAAACAATGACCTGTTAAGGGGCAATGGTTCTGTAACAGCCTGGAAAATTTTAAAGTAAAAATAATGAAATGAATATAACATTCTAATAAAAAGTGGAGACAATAGCGGAAATATCGTCTCATTCGAGGATGTTACTACTCAAAGGTTCAAGGTTCAATTAACTAAAAATAAGTTCAAAATGTAATGAGTCGAAAAATACGAGGCAATTACAACCTCAAACCACTATATCAAATAACTGATGGAAAATATAATAAAATAAACTCAGCACTCTTCTAATAGCCCTTGAAACCCCAACTAGAAAGAGAACTTGTAAAAAGGTAAACAACAACAACCACAGTCAGTGGGGAGTGACTAGCAGTTCTCCTAAACCACTTTACACCAACTATTAGTAATTAATAAAGCTTAAAAAGAATAAGTAAAGATATTAAACAATCAAACCAAATGCTTTAATTACAATATAACCATAAACACAACTATTGGAAAAAAAAATACTGTAATTTTATTTTTAAAAAAAACTAACGAGACCTCTGCCCATATTCATTTGAAACCAATTTATATAATCCGTCCCCGATCTTCCACTTAGCACAGACTTCGTAACTAATTGAAGAAAGAAAAATAAACAAATGTAATAAAACAATTCATACGAGATAAATTTCAAAACAAAAATATATTGGACCTCGGCCCACAGTTCTGCATGAATCAAAGTTGGAAATCCGTCCATAGGGAATCCGTCCCTACTCACCCTAACCTAGAGCAGGCCCAACTGCAACTAGACAGGGAAGACAACCTTGACTCAAATAAATCATTAAAACGACCGTAAAAATAAGCTGAGGTAAGTACAGAATGCAATGAATCGTAATACACGGAACCTGTTTAGTCAAAGCTAGGAATTCGTCCCTAGTCTAAGTGTGGCCACACTCCCAACTAGGGGTGTTCATGGGTGGTTAACCGTCCCGAAACAATATTTCGGTTCCGTAACCGGAAGTTTCGGTACGCTATTTTTGCGAACCGTAATCGTAACCGTTTAAACCGGTTGCCGCCTAGCGGTTAACCATTTTTTCGGTACGGTTTTTTGGTTAACCATTAACCGTTGTTTAAGTTATACTATTATGTTTTACATGATGTACATATATATTTTCAATTTTTTTGTACATATATTTTAATATTATATATACTCTAATATAAAATGTATTATAAAATGGATAATAAATCAATTGGAAAACTTAACTAACACTAATGATTCACTTCATTTCCTAATTACAATGTTTATATTAGTACTAGAGTTTCTAAATAATTACATACTTCCTCTAATTATTAAAACTTAGTAACAAATATTAGAATTAATGTAATTGTTTGAAAATGTTTCACAAAAATTAAATAGAGAAAAAAAGATTTCGTTATTTCGGTTAACCGTTTACTCAAAAAGCATAACCGTAACCGTACCGTTTAACCGCTAATTTTTTCGATTCGGTAACCGTACCGTTCAAACTTTTTTTTGTCGGTACGGTAACCACCCATTTAGACCGATTTTTCGGTATTTCGGTACGTTATTTCGGTTTCGGTTTTTTATGAACACCCCTACTCCCAACCTAACAGACAACACCCGGAAGCTGTTAAATTCGACGACGACAATGAACTAAATGGTGAAGTCAACAGAATCTGTCCAAGAGTTTGCATGCTCCTCTCCATTGGGAATCCGTCTCTCTGGATAATTTAACTTCAAAAATAACTTTGATATACAACTAAAATTTCATTAATACAAAAGAAGGAAAATCTTTAAGTAGTAATCGTTCCACTGTACAATCTAACGCCTTTTCGATATTCTATTTTTTATCATTATTATTCTGCCTTTGTATATCATATGCCTGCCTGATCATTATATGCATGTTATATGATTGTCCTGCTTTACTGTTTTTATCACCCACATGTTATTTTTGCTAATTAAAGACCTAAAGAATTGTTCTAACATTTATCAGATTAATTTTGACAACCTGCTAGTTTTCGTGTAAAGTGATTGCATAATAACTTGTCACTAAAAAATTAGTCTTTTTCTTTGTTTCCTGAACCAACTTAGACTAAATATTTTTTAAGGTGTATAAAAATATTATATGATTATTCTTTGGCATAAAATCTGTAATGAATCAATATTTAGTAAAGGCCAGCAATGGGCAATGTGGTTCATTATGATCATATTTGTACATCACCTCTGAACTCAATCTTTGGTTCATTTTGACCATCTCTAGAGTCTAAACGGGGAAATCTACATTGGATAATTTGTCCTACGGCTTTGCATATCAGAACAATTTCAATAAAACCTTAACAATGGGTAGTCAAATATAATACATGCTCAACCACATAGTCGAAATAAAAGCACGCTTACAATATGAATTGGGCATTTATAGTTCTAAGAGTTGACTACGGCTTACATGAGGATGCAAACTAGACTAGGGTATGAATTGGGCTTTTATAGTCCTAAGACTTTACTACGGTTACATGAAGATGCAAACTAGACCTAGTTATGAATCGGCCTATATGGACCTAAGCTTTAGATGGATTAAAATTATACTTAGATTGAAATGGATTAGGCATAGACTAGGAGACGCACATGAGCTTGACTTAGACTAGTGTTTACATAAAGATGCAAATGAACTAGATTTTGGGATGAACTACTTATATGGACCGAAGGTGGATTATAATTGCAAGTGGCTAATATGAATGCATGGACTTAAGCTTAGATGGGCATATCATAAATGCAAATGGATTCTAATGCACGTGGGCCTAAAATGAAGGCAAGAACTGAAATTTAGATGGGCCTATGATGAATGCAAATAGGTTGAGATGAAGGTGTTTGCACTAGGCTAAGAATTTTCGAAATTATTTTTTTTTTTTTGAAAGTGACCCCTTGTTTTTATCTTTTATTGGGAAAATATGATCAATAAATGTTTTCGGAAAAAGATAAAATAGAAGAAGGGTGTAGGATTGATTTTGAAAAATATATATTTTTGAAGGAGATGCAATAAGATAGGGTAGGAATGATAGGGAAGATTTGTTAGAGATGGGATGAGATGGAACGAGGTAGACATGCACTAGTAGAAAATGTTGATTTACGTCTCATCAAGTGCGTCGTACAATTGGCAAACCGACGCAAAAGTACATTTGCGTCATATGGCTGTTGTATGCGACGCAAATCATGGTTCATGTACCGGACTTAAGGTGCATTCGACACAAATACCCAACGCAAATGGGTGGGAGAATCATGTGCGTCAGATGCTTGCTATGTTTGACGCAAATAACTAAACCAAATGGGCACAATGAACAAGAAAATTTGCGTCGGATGATGTATTGCATGAGATGCAAATTATTATATTAGGGATCTACGTCGGACCTTATGGGCCCATCCGACACAGATTGGCCCACTATTCTTTTTAATTTCCGTTTTTTCTAACCTAATCTCATGCAGCTCACCTCCTCCCCTTATACCCCCCCCCCCCCCCCCACCCTCTCCTTTCCCCAAAAAATTTCATTAACAGCCTCATGTACACCCACACTCCACACTCACTGATACGTATTCTATCATAATTTCCACCCAAGAACTGTTCGTTTTCCACCAGTTATGATAGAGATTTTCCATCGAAGAGGAACCCTTCTTCGACCTCTTGTTTGTTCGTTCATTTTTGAAGCACCAATAAGAAGCCATCGCTGTTTGTTTCTTCCAATTTCATTTTCAACCGAAGACTTGCGATAGAGATTTTTTCATATTAGATTTGCTCGAGTTGCAGTTTCTCTTGTTTTTATTCTTTGTTCATGTAAGTGTTGAAATTTGAATAATTATATCTAAGTTTTTAAATTTTCAACTTTCATCTTATAACTTGTAAGATGTGAAAATTCAATAAGAAAATTTTGTAATTTTTCTGTTTTATTTTCTATAATTTTCTCTGTTTTATTTTCTGTAATATTTTCTGTTTTATTTTCTATAGTTTCTATTTTTTTGTAATTAGTGTTTTAAAAACAACACTTCCTATTTTTTTCTCATTGTAAATTTATGATATTGGTTTGGATCTATTATCAATATAAATTTGTTTCATTTCCATACCAGCACAAAAATGCATGTTGTTTATGTTGCCTTTGATTTCTGAATTTTTAGATCTTTTTGTTAGGCTATTAGCAGTATTAGGTTGTTGGTAAAACTTCTAATGATGAAGCTGAGTGCGTCATTTGCGTCGTACTCTAAGTTATGTTCGACGCAGATGGCCAATCTTCTGCGTCGCACATAGCTTAGAGTACGACGCAAATGGCAACGCACGTGACTGTTGTATGGTGGTGGCGAAACAACATGTGCGTCAAACGTAGAGTAATATCCGACGCAAATAGCGCAAAATCTACGTCATGTCCTTATTCGACGCAGATCATGTCTCCCATATTTGCGTCGAGACCTGTGGCGTCGGACCAAAGTCCAACGCAAATGGGGGTCCTGGGGCCGACGCTAATCATTGATTTTGTAGTAGTGATGCATGAGGACTCTAACTCCACTATGATCATTTTTCTAGATGCACTTTTTAGAAGAGACTCAACCTTAGATAATATGTATGAAAAGACTGATTTTTACAATTTGCAATTAAATTTGAAAGATTAAAACCATGCAACTAACTCATCCACTATTCACCAAATTCGTAGACAAACTGAAGATGAAATGACATATAAATCTCATTAATATATAAAGATAAAAAAAATTAGTTACATAAACAATACAAAAGATCAAAAGTTGAATGAAAAAGCAAAAACAAAAAAAATCAAGAGTTACAACTAAATGACTAATTACAAAAAATATAATAAAAACAAAAATATATTAAAGAGATAAGAAACTGAAAATAAAAAAAAATCATAAAACAAAAATTCTTCACACAGATCTAAAACAACAAAAAAATTGAAAAAAAAACAGAAACCAAAAAAAAAAAAATTTACTTGTATCAGGACCTATTGCTGCGGTTTTGGCAAAAACCGCAGCAATAGGTCAAGATATTGTTGCGGTTCCTAGCCAAAACCGCAGCAATACGTTGTACTTTTTAAATAAAAAAAAAATTTATTGCTGTAGTTTTGGCGAGGAACCGCAACAATATCTTGGCCTATTGTTGCGGTCAAAAACCGCATCAATAGGTTAATTACCTATTGTTGCCCCTTAAGTGCTACGCGGCCAAAACTGCTACAATAGGACACTTAATGACCGCAACAATAAGCATTTATTCTACTAGTGTTATTATGCTCTTATCTTCCATAATTCTAGTTTTAATTTCTAATTGTGCTATTATTTGTGAGTCTGCTCAAAGATTGAGTTTTTGTTTGATTTTTTTTCCTAATCGTGCTATGTATTTTCTATGTGAACTTGGCTGCATGCTTCTTTAGTGCTTTATCTTATTGGTTATCTTCTATCTCTTTCTTGTTACTTTTTGTTAAATATTGATCTTTGTTTGCCATTTCATTCTCATAAATGTTTGAGAGAGTGTCTAGATTATGCTCTATGCTTGAGGTTAATGCTCTCTAGAGGGTTGACATTCTGTGCTTAGTTTCTTAAGGATAGAATAAAGTGGTAAGGAGCTGGAACAAAAGCAAATCAATAGAATTTAATAATACCTTAACAGGAGGAAATATATGTTGGTTTGGGTTTGAAAAGAATAAGTTGTCGTTGGTAATCCATAATTTTATGTACACATAGATTATGGTTTTAGTTTTTGTTTGGTATTTTTCTAATCGTGTTATGCATAGATACATAAATTGAGTTTTTGTTTGATATATAATTATGGATTTAGTTTTTCTTTGCGCTAATTTATGACGTTCTTGGTACATAAATTGGTATTCTTTGTGAGTCTATTAATGATTGAGATTTTATTTGACTATATGAGGGCCATGAGGCTCTCAATACACAATATAGTCTCCTTTATGAGACAAAAAAATCGTAGAACAACTTCAATCTAAAGACAATTTCAATCTAAAGAGATAAGAAAACTCTTTTACAAACAGAAAAGAGTGCAGATGATAAGAAAGTTCTTTAATCTTACTTTTGAACTTAGATGCTTATAGAAATACAACAGGATGTTTTACTTGTTGATCTAATTTTTTGTTGGTTCTTTAGATCCAGTTTTACTCAAAAAACGTTGTACAAAATGATGATGTACCCATCGGTGCTCTTACCATTCCTTGCACTGAATATTAGTTTATCATGACAAACTAAACGGCAATATATCCACACTAGAAATAGACCAAATAGATCAAAAACTGAACCGCATAACTTATCACCCCAATGACTCAATCGAGCTTGATTTGAAATACAATATATCTCTTCCAAAAGTTCAAAAGAACAACTCCCTGCTCAAGACTCTTATTAGATAATTTTCTCAACTAGTAGGTAAAGTTCGTAAAGGAGAGGCTTCAATGCACCTTTTAGATTGTGCGCAAGCAGTCTTGGAAGTGACAAATCAAAAGGTTTGCTCATATATGCTCCTATTGTTGTTGAGCTGCTTTCTAAAACTGTCATATGCTCATATTACTGTACATAACTCAGAATGGTAGCACATATAACTAGTTAATATGTAGCACAAAGTATTAATCTTCCTAGGTTATATATAGATCAGGCGATCTTAATTTCGAGTATACCTCTGCAGGAGCCACAACATGAGACAATTTGTGACTACCCTTGCAAGTAGCAGAGCAGTTTTGAGCTGCTCCCAATCTGTGCTTTGGAACTATTCCCAGGTCTAATGGGGCATATTCTATATCACAAACAATGACCTGTTAAGGGGCAATGTTCTGTAACAGCCTGGAAAATTTTAAAGTAAAAATAATGAAATGAATATAACATTCTAATAAAAAGTGGAGACAATAGCGGAAATATCGTCTCATCCGGGCATGTTACCACTCAAAGGTTCAAGGTTCAATTAACTAAAAATAAGTTCAAAATGTAATGAGTCGAAAAATACGAGGCAATTACAACCTCAAACCACTATATCAAATAACTGATGAAAAATAATAAAATAAACTCAGCACTCTCTCTAATAGCCCTTGAAACCCCAACTAGAAAGAGAACTTGTAAAAAGGTAAACAACAACAACCACAGTCAGTGGGGAGTGACTAGCAGTTCTCCTAAACCACTTTACACACAACTATTAGTAATTAATAAAGCTTAAAAAGAATAAGAGTAAATATTAAACAATCAAACCAAATGCTTTAATTACAATATAACCATAAACACAACTATTGGAAAAAAAAAACTGTAATTTTATTTTAAAAAAAACTAACGGGACCTCTGCCCATATTCATTTGAAACCAATTTATGGAATCCGTCCCCGATCTTCCACTTAGCACAGACTTCGGCTGTAACTAATTGAAGAAAGAAAAATAAACAAATGTAATAAAACAATTCATACGAGATAAATTTCAAAACAAAAATATATTGGACCTCGGCCCACAGTTCTGCATGAATCAAAGTTGGAAATCCGTCCATAGGGAATCCGTCCCTACTCACCCTAACCTAGAGCAGGCCCAACTGCAACTAGACAGGGAAGACAACCTTGACTCAAATAAATCATTAAAACAACCGTAAAAATAAGCTGAGGTAAGTACAGAATGCAATGAATCGTAATACACGGAACCTGTTTAGTCAAAGCTAGGAATTCGTCCCTAGTCTAAGTGTGGCCACACTCCCAACCTAACAGACAACACCCGGAAGCTGTTAAATTCGACGACGACAATGAACTAAATGGTGAAGTCAACAGAATTCGTCCAAGAGTTTGCATGCTCCTCTCCATTGGGAATCCGTCTCTCTGGATAATTTAACCTCAAAAATAACTTTGATATACAACTAAAATTTCATTAATACAAAAGAAGGAAAATCCATTGATGGCCTGTTTGGATACAAACATTTCATTTGAAATGCTGTAATTGGTCCAATTCACATGTTTGGCAATTTAAAGTATTTGGAATTGGATTTGGGCCCAATTACCTACACATATTAAATATACCTCAACCCATATCATTTGAAATCCATAGTAAATTACTGTCATTTGAAATCCAAACCTCACTCTTCATCCTCAAAATATCACGATAAAACTCGTTACTCATTTTCTCTCTCTTCCATTGGAGATTTTTCGAGCTTTCTCTCTCCTCGTTGTCTGGTTTCACGATTCTTCGGTTTCTCGTTTTGATTGTCTCCCTCAAGCTTTCTCTCTCCTCAACACATCGCGAGCTTTCTCTCTCCTCCTACATTGCGAAATCTTATTTTTAAGGTTGGTTTCTCAATTCTTAATTTTTTTACATGAATTTGCTGCGAGATTGTTTATGGTTGAGTTATAAATATTGTTTTAGGTTAGAATGTGTAATTGATTGAAATTTGGATTCTATATATTAGTTATTTATATCTTGCGATTAATTAGGGTTTTTTTTAGTCTTTGCAATTGTTACTAAGTATATGGCTTATTCATCATCTCTCTGTAGAGCAAGTTTATAGACATGTGGAGAAGCTAAATTTTTGTGTCTGCCATGGACTGTTGACATTGACAATTTTTTAAAAATGAGATAATGTTGACAATTAACAATAATGTACAGGTTCTCTAGATTTTGTTGCTAATCATCTCTCAGATGAAGTATTAGAAGTATTGAAATATTTTGGTATACACCAAAAATGTAGTAAAGTGACGCAAATCTTAAGAGCATTAACATGGAATAAAAACATAACCTAAATGCTTCTCTGCCTGCAGATAGAGAGACCAATAAGGAAACCCAGATAGCAGATATAAAAGGAGAAAGGTATTCATGAAGCTTTTTCAAGTTGCTAAGAATTTCAGTTGCTATCATTGGTAATATAATAAAGCAGATCACCAAATAGTTAGTTATTGTTGTATGTACATTGAGGAAAATTACTATATTTACATGAGATTAACTGTGGCTTCGAAGCTCCCTTAAACTCTTGGTTATTATGTGGTTTTGCATCATATATTCTTTCTTTCTTAATAGTTTTTTTTCGTGAAAGTGCTTTAGTTTGGTGGTTGGTATATGTTTGTGAATAGTTTTATGCTTCAATATTATATGATACTTGATATGTTACACAGAAATTTGAAAAAATGTCGGATGAGGTCAGTATACAAGAGTCAAGGAAACGTGCAAGGGACAACGATGAAGATCTAGAGTTAGTTATCCAAGTTATAGGTTTTATTTTAGTAGTTGTGGGGGCATGGTATGGTCAACGATATAGGGTGAATGAAGTAACATGGAATGAGTGTGAGCGTGCACAAACAAGAGCTACATGGATTAATACTTTGAGGAATAATAGAATATGTTGTGAGCAATTGCGTCTCGACATACGTTGTTTTGAGAAATTGTGTCATACATTACAATCAAAGGGGGACCTAATGACTACAAGAAATGTCACCATAAAAGAGATAGTTGCATTATTTCTTCATGTCCTTGCACATGATTTGAAGAATAGAAAAATGCAAGCCCTCTTTGCTCGTTCAGGAGAGACTATAAGCCGCCAATTTCATGTGGTCCTTCGATCTATGCTCAAAATAGGAAAGTATTATATCAAGCCAGTTGACCAAGGTATTAGCTATGACGGGGATAACAAGTGGAAGTGGTTTGAGGGACTTCTTAGAGCTCTTGATGGGACACACATTGATATGACGGTCCCTATTGAGGATAGAGCTCGGTATCGAGATAGGAAGGGGGACATTAGCACCAATGTGCTAGCTTCATGTGATCCAAACCTTCGTTTCACATATGTTTTACCTGGTTGGGAAGGATCTGCATCTGACCCTCGTGTTCTTCGTGATGCTCTCCACAGGCCCAATGGTATAAAAGTACTAAGAAGTAAGAGTTTATAACTTATTATCTTATAATTAGTTAATGACGTATAAAATCCAAAAGGGTAATGTTAAATTTATATGATGCAGATAGATATTTCCTTGTGGATTTGGGATTTACAAATGGTGAAGGTTTCTTAGCTCCTTACAAAGGTACTCGGTACCACTTGAATTTGTGGCGAGGAAACACTCCCACGAATTACAAAGAGCTTTTTAACTTGCGTCATTCGTCTGCAAGGAATACAATTGAAAGGGCATTTGGACTATTAAAAAAACGTTGGGCTATACTTAGGGATCCTAGTTTCTTTGATAAAAAATCAAATTAGAATCATCAATGCTTGTTTCATACTCCATAATTTCTTAAGGGAGGAAAATATGGAGGAAGCAAGACTTATACATGAGGTAGACCAAGACTTACTTGATGTGGAGCCAAATGATGATATAGATGAAGATGATGATTTCATTTCAACCGCCCGGTCAACAAATGAGTGGAATAATTTTATAGATGATCTTGCTAAGAAAATGTTCGAAGAGTATCAAGTGCAAAGGGTTCAAGCTATTTGAATATGTCCTTGTCCTTCTGTTTTTCTTAATTTTTATCAAAACATCTACTAAGTTGTAATCTTTTGGATTAATTTATATGACTATCTCCTTTGTATTCTAGTACCAATGTATTCAGTTTCTTTATAGTTCATTTGTTTGGAGAGAAGAATGATTAATTTGGTAATAGAAAAGCTTGGTGTTTGAGCGAAGATGAGCTGTGGTTTTAAGGTTGCAACTTTTATATGCGTATAATTTATTTGCAAGCTTATTAGATACTGCTGCTGCTTCCGTGTTTTAAAGCTTACCTGAACATCTCATGAATATCTGATCTGTACTTGAGATTATTTGTAGACAGTGTTCATCACCTGTTTGGCAGGTGCTAATGACAGTGATTAGTGTTAGTTATTACATGCTGCTCCACCATTACATGCTGGATTATGGGTAAGAGCAATATAGCAGCACACAGATACTAGAGCTTCTGACTATGGAAGTAATAAAATATGTGTTCACAGATCATGCACACATTTTGTGTTTGCAGATTGTGTGCCATTTATCTTGCTGCACTCTTGTTTATTGTTTCTCATTTGAGATTTCACTTAAAATAGGTCGTCTCTAGTGTATGCTGATTTTAGAGTGATCTGATTTTTGAAATCAGACAATGGACTACAATTTCTGCAGTACTTTGATTACTGTTAAATTACAGGAAGTAAGAAAATATAATCGAAGAGGGTTTTATGGCTTCTGATTTAATGTTCTCTTTTCATAGAGTAGTTCTCTTTGCCCTTTTGATGTTACTTTCAGACCTTAGTGTAGACTAAAAGTTTTCAACTCGGTATGTTATAACCAACATGATATAAATTTAGGAAAAATGGATCAGAATACCCCCAACTTTGGGCGGTCCGCTTTTAATACCCCCAACTTTGGATTATTTTTAAATACCCCCAACTTTGGGGGTGGTCCGCCAAAAATGCACCATTTACCTGTTATGACCGGATGAACTGGTAAACCAAAAAACCTCCCCCCTGCTCATCTCTCTCTCCTCTCGTCATCCCCCACCCCCACCCCCACTGCCACCTTCCCTGACCACCACCACCCATCGAATTCCCCCCTTTCCTAACCCCCTTCGAAACCCCTACCTGCACCCCCCTACCTGCACCCCCGTCGATTTCCAGCAAACCCCCACCGAAAGACTTCAGTACTGTGACGAAGGAAGAGGTCAGAAACCGAGAAAATCGAGGGGGATGGGAGGGAGATTTCGACGAGGATTAGGGGAGGGGGGTTCCGAAGGTTGTTAGGGCAGTGGGGGGGATGCTGCTGTGGGGGTGGAGTTGGGGGATTGGGGGCTGCTGGGTTAGGAGTGGCGAGGGGGTGGCGAAAATCGAGGGGAGGGGAGGGAGATTTCGACGGGGGTTAGGGGTTCCGAAGGTTGTTAGGGCAGTGGGGGGGATGCTGCTGTGGGGGTGGGGGTTGGGGGATTGGGGCTGCTGGTTAGGAGTGGCGAGGGGGTGGCGAAAATCGAGGGGGAGGGGAGGGAGATTTCGACGGGGGTTAGGGGAGGGGGTTCCGAAGGGTGTTAGGGAAGTGGGGGGCTGATACGTGGGGGGTGGGGTGGGGGATTGGGGGATGCTGGTTGGGAGTGGCGAGGGGTGCGGGGTGGAGGGAGTGGGGGACTGCTAGGGGATGGGAGTGGGGGGGTTCTGGGTGGTGGGAGTAGGGGGATGGTTGGGTAGCATGAGGGTTTCAGCCAGGGAGGGGGGGGAGGGTCTGGGGTGGGGGAGGGGTGGTTGAAGTGGTGGTGGGTAGGAGTCGAAATTAAAAATAAAAGAGAAATAAAAAAATTACCTTGTTAACAGGTTACAAGTCATCTGGGTGCATTTTTGGCGGACCACCCCCAAAGTTGGGAGTATTTAAAAATAATACAAAGTTGGGGGTATTAAAAGCGGACGGGCCAAAGTTGGGGGTATTCTGATCCATTTTTCCTTATAAATTTATTCTCGCTGTGCTTACTCTGTCTACCTTGCTGCTTGCTTACTTGCTACTGGGAGTAAGATTAATAAGTCTAGATGATTACAGAAGATGTATTTTTTTCTGTAATATGTACAATCCAGGTTATGTTACTGCCTCCTGTCCTTTGATATGTAATTGTATGTATGACGATACTTGAACTTGAAACAGTGGATACATAATGAATAGTGCAGTCTCCCCTGTGAAGATTGTGATTCATAGTTAACGTTTACTATGTGTTTTGCGATATGTAGGAACAAATGAATTCCAAAAGACAAGGCAAAGAACCTATGGGTCCTCCACGTAAACGGGGATATGTTGCGTGGAATCGCCAAATGGATGTGATTCTTACTTCCACATTATATGAGCAAATTAACGAAGGGAACAAGGGTGTTGGGGATTTCATTTCAAGTCCCAAGCGTATCAAGCCGTGGTGGACAAATTAAGGCTTGAATTGAATATATCTGTGACTGTGGATCATGTTAGGAACCGAATTAGGGTTTGGAAGAGGCACTATGCTACTATTACTGAAATTCGAGCTTACACAAAATTCAAGTGGGATGAAGAAAAGAAGATGGTGGTGATCCCTCTAGAAGAGCTTGATGAATGGAAAAAAATTGTCAGGTATGTTATGTCTTAATTTTTGTTTTGCAATTCATCTTATTAGTGATTAATATTAGAAACTGTGATAAAGAAAAAGAATGTTTACTAACACTCATAAATTATGTTCTGGCATTCTGTTTATAAGAACATATACTGGAAAGTTTACTTCTTAGGATAAAGTGTATACCAGATATTTATTTAAGAATCTGTCCTTATATACCAGATATTTATGTCTTAACTCTTGTGTTTACTAATGACCTTATATATGGATATTAATGCTTGTTCACTTCTGGTGACCTCCTTCACTGACTATGTATACTTATGTTAGTTGGACTATTGGAGTATGATTTATGAAGGGGCTCAAGTTTACTTCTTACGTAGTTGGTTAAGTTTAATTTGTAATAGCATGTGGAAACAATCCAAGCAACTTTACAACTTGTTGCTTTAATTTATGTGCTATTATTATTAATTAATATAAACTATCTTGTGGTAAAATATTTTAGCTCAACTAGTGAACCTCTTACCGTGGTACCGAATTATCCTACATTCCAATGTAATTTTATACACTAGTATTGTTCTATTCCTTCATATAAGCTGAACCAGTACGTTTTGTAGTGAAATGATTATGCAATTTAACTTTTGCTATTGTTTAATGTATAGGAAAATCCTAATGCCTCTAGATACTTGAACAAGTGTATTGATAATTGGGACGACATAGTGACTTTATTTGCTTTGGATAGAGCAACCGGTGATGGGGCAGAGCAACACGAGGAGTCCGCTGCTGCTATGGACACTGAAACTGAAGGAGGGAGTACATCGGAGACTTCTTCCGGAGGGTCAAACAAGAAGCTCAAGAGGGATCGTCTTGCGGATGCTGTTAGTAGTTTTGCGGATTCTTTCAAAGAGTATGTGAGTAAAGCGCAAGGCCCTCCGAAACCGAGTTCCCAAGAGATATACGACGTAGTCTCTAGCGTTCTTGGGCTTTCGGGTCAACAGGTGCTTCAAGTTGTCAAGAGGTTTATGAATGGGCCGGTGAATGAGTTCGATATGTTAAAACATCTACCGGAGGAGCAAAAGTTAGACTGGATTTTATTATGTATTAGTGATTAGTAGTTCTATTTTGTTGGTTGTAGGATCGAATTACAATTCCAAACTTTAACTTGGTTTGCCAAACAGTATTTGAATTTGAAATTCAACATTTGAAATTCCATGAATTCCCAAACAACTTATTGGAATTTGAAATTCCAAATTTGAAATTCTTAAGTTTCCCAAACACTAGACTTGGAATTGAATTCTGGAAATTGGAATTCCGAAATTGAAATGTACTATTTGAAATGAAATATGGGTATCCAAACGCAACCTTAAGGTCTTACCTCCCAATGAATAAAAAGTCGAGAAAATAATTGAGAGTACTCAAATGTGTTGATAAATAAGTTCAATTAGAATAATATGAAGAATAGATAATAAGTTATAATTAATCAAATTAATACATAAAGAAAATTTAGTTAACAACCCAAGAGAATAAGAAGAACAAATCTAAATACAATTAAGTAGAATATGAGAAACAACAAAGCAGACCCACCTATAATTAATTATACTTTGCAAACCAGATCACTTATGCATATTAGCACATGAAATTAGGAGGACAAACAACAACGCAGGCCATCAGAACTAAGGAAAGACAAACCAACATACACCACTTAGGGTGCGTTCGTTTCGTCTGAAATTTTCTGATCTGATATGAATTTTTTTGATCTGATCTGGTCTGATATGAATTTTTCTGATCTGGTCTGATATGAATTTTTCTAATCTGATTTGAATTTTCTTATCTGATCTGAATTTTTCTTATTGTAGTTGATTTTATGGTTATAATTTTTCTAATATGATTTGAAATTTTCTTATCTGATTTGATCTGATCTGAATTTGTCTTATCTTATCTGATTATTTTTTGAATAAGCACCATAATGCTATAATAAGTTGAAACGAACGCATCGTTGATTAATAACAACTCACGTAAGACCTTAATAACCAAAATAATATATGCAAAGTAAGTCATGAGACCTTAATAACCAAAGGCTTAAAAGCTTATACTCACATAAGCCAAATAGAAGCGGTAATATTCTATAACCAACCCATGCTCAAGAGTCAAGCCTATACATATACAACTAATATAAGCAGGAACCATACACGATACATACATACTTCAGTATATCAACAATACACTCCAAAAGTGCAGCCAAAGAGCCTCGAAACAACAAGTAATTCAACCTGAGACAAATCAGCAAAATCATCTATAAATTGCAGCAACTTCATTCCCCCCCCCCCCCAATCACACCCAAATACTACTGCTAATATAGCACAAAAGCGCGTCAATACAGTAGCAATAAAACTGTAAGCAAAATAATGTTGAAATTATATTCTTCAATGGTGTTTTTGTTGTGGTAACTTGTCCCGCATGGAACAAATAGAACAAGATGTGTTTATAAGTGTGTTAGTGGTATGCACTAACAAGATGATGTGAACCTTGGTTTTCGGCCTTTGTGTGTGATTTGGGTATGCAGGTAGAGCTGTCAGTTTGGTTAATGAACTGCTGGTTGAACTGAACAAACTGAAATTTAAACTGAATTAAACTGAACTGGGAGTAACTGTAACTGAAATCAAGAAAAATGCTAAACTGAAACTGAAATAAACTGTAAATGAAAAACCAGAACTGAACTGAAACAAACTGTAACTGAAAATAACTGCAAAAAACTGAAAAGTTGATCGATCAACTGAACTGAACTGAACTGAATATTTAACTGAATTAACTGAACTGATTCAAACTGAAACTGAAACTGATTCAAACTGAAAATTTTTAATCTGGTTTTTAATTGTACACGAACCGAATTCACATATTAGCCGAATTCATGATAGTACCTCCAATTGCTTACATTTAATAATTAATTAAACTGACCTGTGACTAGTGGTGTCAGAAACAGATCTGACCGCTGGGTCAACCTGATTCTGACCTGACTTGAACCTGGTTCGACATGTGACTCTGTGAGGGTCAGTCCCCAGACCTGACCGAAACCTAACCTGGGATTACCCAGACCTGACCGGCACCTAGCAAGATTATATGCTGACCTGACCAGACAGACCTGCATTTAAACTCGAACCCGATCGTATTCAATCAAATATTACTAAATCTAGCCTATTAAATCCAATTATTATTTTATATTTAAAAAATCATTTAAATATATTAATTTTATCTTTTACTAAATATACACTATATCATTCCCTTAATAAGTTGATACAATTTATTACTCCCTCCGTCCCAACATATAGTTCCCATTTCCATTTTGGGTGTCCCAAAATATAGTTCCCATTTCCATATTGAGTTCCACATTTTTCCGTAATTTGTCTAGAAAAATCGTGTCCCATCATTTATTTGCTTCTTGAATTTTGTTTTTTCCTTTGTTTATTCAACCAAAATGTTACAATTAATGCTCCTTCACTAATTATCTCCATTCTCTCTCCGAAAATCATCTTTTCCCATACAACATTTATTTAAATAAACAAAAAATCTTTACTATCCCAACTTGCATAAATTAGCGTGAAAAAAGGGAAATGGGAACTATATTTTGGGACGGAGGGAGTATTATATTTTTTAATAACATGATATTTTATACGTTTATTAAACTAAATATTATATAATTGATATAGTATGAAAGAGAGGCAAGTTATTTTCTTTCACTCTTGCATTATTGACAAGCAAATACTAAACCTATTAGAATTATCACTATCAAATTAAAATCAAACCAAAAATGATTACTTAAATTCATAAATCTTACTTAAATTAACCAACAAATATCACTTGAATTAACTAACTAAATATCAAAATTACATAAAAACAATGATAAAAAACCAAAGAAAATAACATCACAAAAATTACAAAGAAATTAACATGAAATACAAAAGAAATCTGAATATTAATATAAAAATTAACAACTAAATTACAAAAAAAAAATACATAGAAAATAACAAAAATACACACCAAAATCTGAACCAATTTCAGGTATTCTAAGGAAAATATAGACAAACCAAGCATCATAAATCTACAAATATCAAAGCAAATAAAAAAATATCACATTCGAACTTTATAAAATAAATGTATAGATCTGAGTAAAATCCAATTACTTCACAATTACATTCGTTCATTACAAAAATATAACAAGATCTAAAAGTTACAAAAAGAAAAAAAAAAAGTTCAGTTAATTTACTAACATCTTAATCGAAGAAGAAAAATAGAATTTTAAACAAGATGAAGAGAAGAGCAAAGAAGAAGAAAAAAAATATATTAACAAGAATCGAAGAAGTGAAGATCTAAGACAAAAAAAAAAAAAGGAAAAGAAGAGGAAAAGTAATGGATGAAACGGTGCTTGAACGACCGCAATTGCGAACACAACCTTGCGATTCGTGCGATGAGGGCTGGGCGAGCGGTTCGCGCGACGAGGGCTGGGTGAGCGATTCGCGCGACGAGGCTGGGCGAGCGTGTGTGCGGGGGTGCGAAGGCTGGTCGAAGGTTTGTGCTAGTGATTTCTACGAGGGCTTGTGCGACGAGCGTCGAGTCGACGCTACTGGGGGCTGGGCGACGATGTTCGAAGGTTGTGGTGCGTGTGTGCGAGAGTTGCGTGCAAAGCTTGAACGACCGCAACCGCGAACGAAGCTTGAAGGAAATTTACCATGAGAGGTGCGTGAGAGAGAAAGTCGAAGGAGATCTACCATGAGAGGGAGGAGTATGAGTCGGTTGAGGGAGAAGTGAGAGTATGAGGGAGGCTGAGGAATGAGGATGGGACTTGGGAGGGAAGGGGGGGGTTTAGGGTTAGAAAGGAATTTGATTCAATGTTTGGATTTTGTTCTTTCTCTAATCAATGGTCTAAAGTCATGATCCATGACATTCTTTTTTGACCAATGAGAATTGAGAATGTCCAATTACATGGATTGCTAACTTAATCAATGGTTGGATTTTCATCTTTCTAAAATCAATGGTTGTATTTTGGTATTATTTTGATTTGAGTATTGTAAATTTCTAATTCTAATATTATTAGTTTAGTAACTTTAAAAATTAGTAATGTTATTAAATTAATAGAATTATAAACTTTCAAAATTAAATTAGCATTATTGATTTTAAGAATTATTATTCTAAATTTATAAATTAGAAATATGTGAACATGTTACATGCGGTATGGATTAATTTAATACTAACATGTAAGACGTAACACAATAACAGTTAACCTACACTATACTACTACTTGTAGGTCTTACATTGATACTTAATTTATTGGTTATAAACTTATATTAATCTACGGTTATTTCTTCTATTAAGGTAAATTTCTTATAACCTTACTTATACAATTATTTATTATTACTCAGCTATAATTTGATTGTATTCAGTTAAGTGAACTTATATACGTTATAACAAGCCTTAATCAGTACTAGACCTTAGCTTATAGTATACTACATATACGAATTTTCGCTTTTCATTCAGTATCTTACTAATAAGCAATAAGGTTTACTACGACATAGTAACAATAATTAACTACTTGTTTCAATTCAATTAGATGATTTGGGTTTCGAAATGAACTTAACTTAAAGACGATTACCTTAGATAGAATATTATTATCTTCTATTAAGTTAATTAATTATCTTACATTGATACATTTGTTGACATTATCCAATATCCATTATCTTAAACGAACTTACGCCATCTTGAATTAGCTAATCGACTTACATTGATCTAATCCAATATTAACTTGTTTCAATTCAAATTAGATGTTTTGAGTTTCGATATGAATTTAACTTAGAGACGATTAACTTAAATGAAGCATTGTTATATTGAACCAATCTATTAAGTTATACTGTTCTGCATCTGTTGCAACTAAATTAGATGCTTTCGGTTCCGAAGTGAATTCAACTTAAAGATGATTAATTTAAGTAGAATACTATTATTATATTGAAATAAACTTAGGGTACTGTTTAAATAGATGTTTTGAGTTTCAATATGAATTTAACGTATAGAAGATTAACTTAAATGGAGTATTGTTATATTAACCAATCTACTGAGTTACATCATTCTACATTTGTTGCAACTGAAATAGATGCTTTCGGTTCCAAAATGAACTCAACTTAAAGATAATTAGCTTAAGTAGAGTACTGTTATTATCTTGAATTAGTTTATCGACTTACATTGATACACTCATTCTAATAACAACATGTTTCAATTTAAGTGAGCGTTTTGAGTTTCAATTACTTTATCGACTTACGTTGATACATTCATCTAATCTAATATCAATTGTAATTTCTTTTAGTTTGGCTAAGATACGTGAGTTTAAATTGAATATAACTCGTTAACGATTAACTTAAATGGAGTATTGTTATCTTGATTTCACTTATCGATTCACATAGATACCTTGAGCTAATCCATAATCAACTTATTTTACGTCGATTATAGGCTTTCAATTTTCAAATGCATAGAGCTTAATGACTAATATAGATATATTAATCCATTGAACTAATACACTAAGAGTAAGACATTAATATAATCAACTTTTTAAAAACGTATAACTCGTCTTTTGAGAAAGTTTATAATAATTTATATTGATATGAGACGTCCTTTTTAAACCAAATATGATATGATTTGCATACAACTAAAAGTTTGAATACCGACTTACATAAATTTGTCTTATTCCAAATCATATATATTAGTAATAAAGTACACTTTTACCGATGTCACTTTCATTCACGTTTTTATGAAGTACAACTGTTTTTTTGAGGCAATTGTGGAAGTGTCGACAACACTTATTTGTTGCATTAATTTTTAACCGGACCCGAAAAAACACTTGGCCAAAATTGACATGAAGCTCAATTTTTCCCGAACAAATACAAGAGTGTGATTAACTTCTACCGAACCGATGCGATTATCGTCGAAGTTATGTGGTTTCGTCAAAACTGAAATAAACCGAAACGAAACTGAAAATAACCGCAACAAATTTTAACTGCTATGGATTCAACCGTTGGTTGGTTTAACTGTTTGGTTAAAACTGATTTAAACTGCAACTGAACTGAACTGAAAATGGAAAGGAAAAAACTGAATTAAACTGAACTGAAAAGTTTATTAACTGAACTGAACTGAACTGTTAATTATTTCAATTGATACAAACTGAACTGATATCAACTGAACTGTTTAGTTATAACCATAACTGAACTGTTGAACTGAATTGACACCTCTATATGCAGGGGCGGATCTACTTAGTAACAAGGGGTAGCATATGCTACCCCTAAAAAGAAATAAAAAAAATACGCTGTGGACAAAAACAAAAAGAACAATATATACAATATCAAGCGTTATATTGTTGTATAAATAAGGTTGCCGCAGTGGTAAGAGTATGATTATTAGAACCTGGAGGTCTCGGGTTCGAGAACTACTTGTCACCTTTTATTGTTTTTAATTATCTTTTTTCCTTTTCCTTTTGCCCTTTTTCGATTTTTTCCTTCATTTTCTTTTTTCCTATGTCCCTAATTTCCCATCTTCCACAATTACATTTGTAAATTTAAACAATATAATACTTCATATTCATTCCTTTTACCCTTTTTCGTTTATTTTTCTTTTTCTTTAATTTTCCCTATGTCCCTAATTTCCCATCTTCCACAATTACACTTGTAAATTTAAACAATATAATACTTAATTCATATTATCTTTCATTATATTATTAATACATCACACTTTCCTAATTTCGAATAAAAAGGTTTAACTTTTTATAAATCACATATTATAAAGAGAATCTTTTTTTATTTTTAATTTTGATATAGTACCCATGTATTTTTCCATTTTCTACACTATATTTTGAATATTTTTTCCTTCTCGAATTGTAGCTTTGAATTTTTTTTATTCTATGGTGTACCTCTCTGTTAAATCAACTTTAAGCTTTTCATTAGTTTCTTATTTTTAGTTCTTCAAACTTACATTATACGGGAGAGAAAATTCTCCGGCTCGATAGGGATACGAAAAGTAGTAGGGTACATAGAATTTTTACAAGAATATAGTATTATGAACCATATAATAATATAGTATCGTATTTTTAAAAGGGTTATAAGTGTAGGTTAACGTGAATTATGTTCTATATTATGAACCGTTTTTGTGTAAAACTATGCTACCCCTGTGTGAAAATCTTGGCTCCGCCACTGTGGGTATGTATATTATCACTATCTTTTTATTTTAAGTGGATAATATTTGTTAACTATCATTAAAAAGATAAACATGTCTTTTGGAGTAATGATGACTCTTTATCAATACATCATTAGGAGCAGCAAAAATTATTAAAAGAGACGGTCTAATTTTAATATAAAAGTAGACCTAGTAACTAAATGGATTAAACTAGTGACCGAAATAAATTAACCTAGTAACTATTGGGCTTCAATATTGGGCTTAGCATTGCCTAATTTTAATTTAAAAGTAGGCGGTCTCTTACAAGACAAACTCTAGGAGCAGTTGACAATTACGTTTTTATTTTTTCTCTTCTTCAGTCAGTGTTCTTCCAAAAACAAAACATGCATCATGTTGTTGTTCAAGGAGATAGGATAACGTTTGCAGCATTGTTCTAGGATAATCCTGGGGGTAAATCAGTGGATTTTTTTTCCATACTGCAATTAATAGAGCACTAATATTATTCTAAGGACAGTGATTATTATCTTAGTATTTAGAAACAATTTGTGCGTTTTTATTTCTTGAGTTTTTGTGTGTTTTTTCTAACAAATAACCTAAATACAATACTCAAACAACCCCTAACCAGTAACTGAACATAGGACAACAACTAGAATCATCATATAACAAGAAATCAAATAACCACCAAAACCCTAACTTAAACTAATTAAACAATATCAACCCTAATAATCAATCTAAAATAGGATAGGATTATACTAGTTACCTTAGACGACTTGAGGAGTGCAGAATTCGGTTTAAGATGCGGTTCGGTCCCCTTGTTCTCCTACGCAACGAATGACGAACGGTGAGCGTGAAAGCAAAAACGAGAGTACGAACGATAACCCCCAAAGACTAATTAAAAAAGGGAGGAGAAAGCATTGAGAATTATCGATGAAGTAGTTGATCAGTATCCGAGTCTAGAATTTTAATTTTATTAATTTCTTTGAATTTTCTTATTAGTTTCTTTATTTTCTTGAATAAATAAAGTGACAAAACTGATTTTAGGTTTAATGTTAGTTAATCAATCCCGCGAACCAAGGACGCCGGCTGCAACCCAAACTAGAAGCAGGATGGGATGGGTGACTCGCCGACAATAGAGGGCTAAGGCCCAAACCCGGCTGACGAGCCCCTCTTGGGGTCGGCGAAGTGAAAAAATAGGTAAAGAGAGAGTAGAAGGAGAGATTAAAAATCAGAGGACGGAGGAAAGAGAAAAAAGGCTCGATCTAAGGACCCAAAAACCTTCAAAGGATGAAGATGAAACCCTTTCAGAGGCGAGAAAACCCTACAAGGAATTTCGATGACACAATGATTAAAGTTTAGTTGTTAGTTAATCAATTTTCCTAAATAATTAGTAATGTTTTTGTTTTGTTTTGTTTAGCCGATTCTTAGGGTTAGAAATTAGTCAGTTTTGCTGGAATAATTCAAGAGGCGAGTCCAGTTCCTCTAGAGTTTTAGTGAAACTCTACGAAGTAGAGTTGTATTTGAGCCATATATTTTAAAATCAAGGGCTTATATTGGTGTAAGGGAAAGATTTAGGAGTGGATTGTGATGACATAATATAGGGGGATTTTGGAAAGAGAATATATGAGTCATTGATTTTTTTTATTCAATGGTTGATATTGTTCAACTCTACCTTGTAGAGTTATTTTACAACTCTAGAGGATCCAAACACATAATTAGGCATGTAGTACGCTTGATTAGAGGATAGGAATACGTACATTTGTTTATTAGGATAAATATTCTCATGCAAAGTAGGATTAGATTTTCATGCAAATTCTATCCTATTTTGTAATCCTAATGTTGTACGGTTTTATTAGGAATTTCGTTGGTGTTTTACATCGATTAATAATCTGGAAGTTCAGGAGTGTAGTTGTACGTAGCTAATTAGGTATTATTCTATAATAGACTATCTAGGCTGCATGTATATTCCTATATATATATATATAGGCTTGACATATCTATACAAATATATTAAATAAAAGGCGTGTGAAAGAAAGCTTATGTGACACGTGGCACCCTCTTCATATTTCTAATGCAAATGCTTTATGTCTATGTGTTAAGAGCTTAACCATCAATACACTATGACTTTGTTGTCTAATCTTTCAAATAAAATATGATAAAGTCTTGTAATGATTATGCATAACTAAAAAGACTTAAACAAGTATATATAACACACTTATTCGTGACTTACAAGAGAATATTGATGTCATGTTCTCTTACCACAATTCATTTTAAGGTATTGTTTTCAAACTCAAACCATTCAATTTTTTTAATTTATCACATCGTGACGTGAATTTTTCAATTTTTTAATTGATAAAAAATACGAAAAATAGCAAAATAAATTATGAAATTTAAAAACAATAACGTATATGTTTATTGTAACCTACCCGAGGCATCGCCCGGGAAAGAAAACTAGTTAATACTTCCTCCGTTAATTTTAGATGTTACACTTTCTATTTTAAGAAATTTCAAATTAGATGTTACAATTTTATTTTGGGTAATAACTTCTCTCTATCTGTCTCCTATCACATGTTCACATGGTACCCTTTTGTTTTCTTTCTCTCTATCTCTCTCCTCTCCAAAAATTACTTAGGAGTCCGTAATTTGAAAAGTGTAACATCTTGAAAAGGAGGAAGTAATAAAAGGCATCGTTGTTGATAAATTTTTATGAAAACCGAAGTCTTGAACATTGTTCTTGATTTTGTGTGTGTTCTTATAACGCCCCGACTACTAATTCACTATTTAAGACAACCTATTTGGCAGCGGAATACCTATTTAGTCGAGGCATTACTGCCGCACCTTCGGTTAGGAAGCTAAGGTGCAAGGCTACAATCATATAACATATTTAAACATTAAGAGATAAAATAATAGTGATAACTTAAACATCTTATATTATATTAAACTAGACGACGTTAACGTTACTTGACATAATAACGATAACTTATATTAAAGTATATGGTCTTACATTCTAGTTAAGTTAACCTTACAAGTTAGTAGCACTTACTAGATGATTTAATAAGGTGGTAATCCTTGCCACTACGCAGTACCATCGTCCCCAGCAGTACCTAAAACATAAATACAAAACGTTATGAGCCGAGGCTCAGTAACAAATTACCTTAACAACGTAAACTCATTTCAACTCATTTTATTTACAAAACGAGGAGAAAGAATAATTCAAACATTTACGAAAACAATATTCAATTTCACTTTAATATATATCATGATTCCATTTCATAAGTTTTTACTCTGGTTGATGTACATCAGTCAGTGCTGGGACGTCTCCCAATATGTGTATGCACCACTATGCAAGGACCTTGTCTGCGGGCATTACCCTACACCAGTAAACAGTAGTGGGCCAGTGCCCCCAGTAAACAGTAGCGGGCCAGTGCCTCAGTAAACAGTACGGTACGTTCACGACCTTCAATCAGTCAGTTGGTACAACCAACAAGTTCTTTTACTTTAGTTTATCATGTTACGTTTCTTTTACTTTAACAGTGATCAGTATACTTCTGTAGCTTAGTATATTTCAGTCTTTTAGAATCATGTAAATCTCAGGATATGTAATCAAAACATGTAATTATAATAATCCCGCCACTCGGAAACATATGTTCATAAATCATCATTTCAGTAGCATTCATATAACTATGTAGTCGTTACTTATTTAACGTTCTCGTGACTAATTGGTTATATAATATATACTTGACATAATAGTTAATAGGAATCTTTTACATACTTGTTCATAACATAATTTGAAATCAAATTAGAAGTATTATCTATCCATTAATTTAGTCATATTACTATATTATAAGCTTATAATTTAATAGTTGCATTCATATAAGTGAGTTACTTATTAAAATTATAAGTGACTATAACTTTTAAACTAGTTTAGGAATATATGTTAAAACATGTTATCACTTAAATAATCTAAAGCTTGATAACATAAAGTTTATTCTACTATAATAACATTTGCTAAACTTAGGTGAACAATAATTGATGAGTAATTTTACTTAACTAGTTATAAGCATGTGTTTGTCTTTTTGTTATTATTTAGCTTTTTAGGAGTATAACTCATTGGGAATTGCTGAGAGTGACTCATATAAGTTAACAAATGTTACAAAAAGTCAAGAAGGGAAAATAAACATACCCAGTTAGTTGGGTTCTTTGAAGCACGAAGGGAGGAAGGAGAAATGCGGGTCTTTGAAGCAGCGACGGCAGGGTTACTGGTGGGCGACAATATGCGGCAGCGAAGGGAGGCAGAGGGGCGGCGGCAGAGAGGGCAAATGATGATGTGTGGTGGTGTGGTGGTGTCGCGCAGAGGAGAGAGAAAGATACGCGTGTATGGGGGTTCGAGGAAGATGCGAGTAGGGAGGGGAGATGGTGGGTGCTGGTGGCGCGGCTGGGTGTTTCTCCGGTGATGGTTGGATGGTGGAGCAGTGGTGCTCGTAGGTGGTGGTAGAGTGGTTGTGCTGTAGTGGTCGAGTGGTGGCCGAAAAATAGAGGAGAGTGGAAATTAAAATTTTCAGATTATTTCAATTGTTTTCTGAATTTGTGTTGTTGATTTTGCGATTGAAAAACTCATCCATTCTTCCCTATTCATAAAGAAATCTCCATCTCAGTAGATGATTTTTGGAATTTCAAAATCCTCAAACCATTTGAGTCCATGGAATTCAAGGAATCCAGTGGCTAAATTCAGGGGTTTTGAGGAAAAATTCGGTGGGTTAAGTGTGATTGAGAGAGTGTAATTTCAATGGGCTTCTAGAAGATTAAGTACATTAGGGTGGTTTTTTGACTTTGTTGGACAATCTCCATTCTTGTTCTTACACGTATAGAGAAGAAAGACGATGGATGTGTTTTTCTTTTCCTAATTTGTAATTTTTTTCTGATTTGGGGAGAATAGTGTTAGGCTAATTTAGCTTATAAGTTTATTTTTGTTGGGCTCATTTCTGATTTTAAGTTTCTTTTACTTGTTTGGGCTTATGGACTTAGGTAAAAGGGCCATCAGAATTTATTACTAACCTTAAGTCTTACACCCAAAACATTTACAAGGTTGACGAAAGACTTTAGTAATCTAATTTATACACTTCATTAACCATAAATTATTAAACGAAATACTTAAAATTAACTTAGTGATTTTTAATTACTAAATTTAGATCATTTTTAGTTTAATAATTAAGATTAGTTATTAATTAAACAATATTAAAACTTGGGATATTACATCCTTCCCCTCTTAGAAAAAGTTTCGTCCTCGAAACTGGGGCTCAGTTAGGACCTATATCATTGAGAAGATATACATTCATATATATATAAAAAAATTCAATCCACATGATATATGAGTAACAAACACTGTCATAAATAATTTCATAATGATTCGAGTTAAGCAGTATCATATAACTTTCAATTAAAGCATTCATTACATAAAGATCACATCACCCTAAGAGAAAAGGTGGGGGTATTTCACTCTCGTTTGTTCTTCTACTTCCCAAGTAGCCTCGGAGGTCAAGTGGTTAGCCCATAGAACTTTCACCATTTGGATCACCTTAATTCTCAGTTGCTTTTCCCTACAATCAAGTACTTCAATTGGTTTCTCCTCATAGGTCAAGTCATTTCGTAGTTGCAAAGGCTCATGTCTAATTATGTGGCTCGGATCTGGGACATATTTCCGCAACATCGACACATGGAATACATTATGGACCTTGTCCAAGTCAGTCAGTAATGCTAACCGGTATGCTACCTCATTAACCCGTTATAAGATCTCATATGGTCCAATATACCTTGGACTTAGCTTCCCTGATTGGCCAAATCTCATGATTCCTTTTGTAGGTGATATTTTCAAGAATACATGATCTCCTACCATAAACTCCAATGGTCTTCTCCGTTGATCTGCATAACTCTTTCGTCTACTCTGAGCTGTTTTCATTCTTGATTGCATCAATCGGATCTTATCTCATTAGTAGAATAAATGCTACTTGCTGCGGTTAAAAAGTGCCCTATTGCTGCGTTTTGGGGCGCGCAGCAATTAAGGGCGCAGCAATAGGTTTTAATAATATTGCTGCGGTTTTAAACCGCAGCAATATATACCAATATTGCTGCGGTTTTTTAGGCCAAACCGCAGCAATATACTTATTTTACATCTGATTTAGAAAGCATATTGCTGCGGTTTTGTCTAGTAAAACCGCAGCAATAGGGTCTGTACAGGTAAAAATTTTTTTTTTTTTTTTTTTTGCATTTTTAAAAAAAAAATTGATAGTTATAATAAACTTGTAATATAAACATTTTTAAATCCAAAGAGACTATTGCAATACAATAACAATACAAAAGAAACTCACCCAAACTGTCATATATTCAATAAAAATAATAAATTACAAATCCTAATTACAAAATATATATAAAAAAAATACAGACTAATAATGAAAAATTTTAAAAAAACGAAAAAGAAGCAGAGATGACGAAAAAAAAATACAGACCTTGATTCAAAAAAACGAAAAAGAAGCAGAAATAGAGAATGAACGCAGTACACTATGATGGAAAAATGAATACAAAAATATACAATGAAACAGAGGTACAAAATTAACAAAAAAAATTAAAAACTAAATAAAAAAGGAAAAACATCATTAGATCTTGAAACAACTCGCCGGTAGAGACGAACGGAACGCAGTCGGCGCTACCATTGATGGAGATGAACAGACCACGTTGATGGAGCACGTTCGAACGCCGGAGATGAATGCGAACAAATGCAAAAAACGTTGATCGATCCAGATGCGGCGGACCTTTCAAGCTGCTTCCTCTCTGACAGTCGACGATGATGGGAAGAGGGTGAGAAAAATTCGTCAGAGGCTTCAACGTCGGCCGACGACTTGCGGTCGAGGAAGAGAGAATGTGTGACGACGATTGACTCGCGACGACTTGCGTTCGAAGGAAGGCGAAGGTTGACAGCAGGGAGGCGAAGAGAGGTTGAGAGTGATGAGAGAGAAGTGCGTGTGAGGCTGAGAGAGAGATGAGAGGCTGAGAGAGAGAAGAGATGGTTGAGAGAGGCGCTAAGAGAGAGGGAAAAAACCCTAAGTGCTGCTTTTATAATTTCACAGGCCCCGTCTTTTTTTTGTTTAAGTGATAGCGAATATTGCTGCGGTTGCCACATAGGACCGCAGCAATATATTAAAAAAATATTTTTTTAATATATTGTTGCGGTCCTACGTGGAAACCGCAGCAATATTTGCTGTTCAAGGCCCCCACATTATTTTTAAAAAGTGTCAGTTAGACAATATTGCTGCGGTTTTTGGGCGGAAACCGCAGCAATATTGTCAATTTCTATTTTTTCTTTTCTTTTTGCGTGTTATATTGCTGCGTATAGGTAAAACCGCAGCAATATCACCGCAGCAAATAGCATTTATTCTACTAGTGTCTGTGGTTTCCTAAATCAATTCTGGACCTATGACACGTGCTTCATCAATATCACTCCAGCACAAAGGTGTGGGACATTTCCTTCTATAAAGTGCTTCATAGGGAGCCATCCCAATGGTGGCTTGATAACTGTTATTGAACGAAAACTCCACCATAGGTAAGAATTTCTCCCAAGTTCCTTGAAAATCCAAAACACAAGCTCTAAGCATATCTTCCACAATCTAATTTGTCCTTTCTGTCTGTCCGTCTGTTGTCGGATGAAAAGCAGTACTAAAGTTAAGCCTTATTCCCAGAGCTTTCTGTAACTCTTTCCAGAATTTTGCTTGAAATCTTGAATCACGATCGGAAACAATCGAGCTAGGCACTCCATGTAAGCGTACTATCGTGTTCATATATAATTCAGCCAATCGATCCAAACTCCAATTACTCTTCACTGCTAGGAAATGTGCCGACTTTGTCAACCAATCCACAATAACCAAATGGCATTCATTCCCTTGGTTGACATAGGCAAACCCAAGATGAAATCCATCGATATGGAATCCCATTTCCACTTTGGCACATCCAAAGGCTGCAACAAACCAGCTGCCTCTGGTGTTCTATTTTTATCCTATGGCAGGTCAAGCATTTAGCCACAAAGTCTGCTACTTCCTGTTTCATATTGCTCCACCAGTACACCTGCCTCAGATCTTTGTACAACTTATTTCCTCCAGGGTGAATTGAATATGGTGTATTGTGAGACTCGGTCAAAATTCTTTTCTTCAAATTTTCATCATTTGGAACACATAATCTTCCTTGAAACCTCAAAGTTCCATCCTCTTGGATCACAAAACCAAGTGATTTCCCATTCTTCACATCAACCTTTATTCGTTCTAATTGTGAATCCTTTCCCTGAGCTCCCTTTATTTCTTCAATTAAGCATGGCCTTGACTCCATTGCATTCAAACAACCACCCTTTTCCTTCTGAATGAGTTCTACCTCCATCCTCACCAAATCATCATGAATGGCTCGAGGAATAGACAGGATTGTTTTCAGGTGAGATTTACGACTCAAGGCATAAGCAGCTACATTAGCTTTTCCAGGATGATATTGGATATCAAGATCATAGTCCTTCAGAAGTTCTAGTCACCTACGTTGCCTCATGTTGAGCTCTTTTTGGGTGAAGATGTATTTCAGGCTTTTGTGATCAGTGAAAATTTGACACGAGGCTCCATATAAGTAATGTCTCAAATTTTGAGGGCAAAGACAACAGCAGCAAGTTCAAGGTCATGGGTGGGATAATATTGTTTATGTGTTTTGAGTTGGCGATAGGCATAGGCTATCACTTTCCCATTTTGCATTAAGATACAACCTAACCCGTGTTTAGAGGCATCACTATAGATAACAAATCCCTCGGTTCTAGATGGAAAGGTAAGAACAGGGGCAGTGGTGAGTCTTCTTTTAAGTTCCTGGAAGGCAGTCTCACACTCCTCAGCCCACTTATATTTGACATTCTTCCTCACAAGTTTGGTTATAGGCAAGGCTATTCTAGAGAAATCTTTCACAAATCTTTTGTAATAGCCAGCTAACCCCATAAAACTCCGAACTTCAGGAACATTTGTTAGTCTAGGCCACTCCACTATTGCTTTTATTTCTCGGGATCCATAGATACACCTTCTTCAGAGATGATATGACCCAAAAATGATATCTCCTTAAGCCAGAATTCACACTTTGACAGCTTAGCATATAATTGATTTTCTGCTAACATATACATTACCTTCCTCAAATGCTCCTTAGGTTCTTCTGGGTTCTTAGAGTATACCAAAATATCATCAATGAAAACAACCACAAACTTGTCTAGGTATGGCTTGAAGACACGGTTCATTAAATTCATAAATACAGCTGGTGCATTGGTTAACCCAACAGGCATAACAACAAACTCATAATGACCATATCGGGTTCTAAAGGCAGTTTTTGGAATATCCTCAGGCTTGATACGAAATTGATGGTAACCAGACCTCAAATCTATTTTCGAAAAGACTTTTGCACCTCGAAGTTGATGGGTAATGGGTACTTATTCTTAATGGTGATCTTATTTAACTCCCGATAATCAATACATAACCTCAAACTTCCATCATTTTTCTTTACAAACAAAACCGGGGCTCCCCAAGGCGACACACTCGGTCGAATATATCCTTTTTCAAGTAACTCATCTAATTGTTTCTTCAATTCTTGTCAGTCGGTTGGGGACATCCTATAGGGTGCCTTGGAAATAGGGGCTGATCCTGGGATTATCTCGATGCTAAAATCTAATTCTCTTCGTAGAGGCATACCAGGTATCTCATCAGGAAACACATTTGGGTATTCACAAACCACATGTATATCAGCTATGGAAGTTTTAGGGGAATTTAAAACTATGACACTACAAAGGTACCCAAAATAGTCAAACTCAGGCATCTTTTGAGCTCTCAACCCCATAAACAATTTGAATTTGAGGTTTTGTCGCAAACTTTTGGTATGAAATTCTACACCCATCAGGTGCTTTAAGGGTCACATTTTGCTTAACACAATTGATGTCAGCCTCATATTTAGTCAACCAATTCATCCCCAAAATTACATCAAACTCAGATAACTCAAATTCTACAAGGTCAACTAGAAACTCAACTTTCCCCAATATAATTGGACAATTTCTATACATGAATCTACATCTCACAATTCCTCCAGTAGGTAGGACAACATTTAGAGAGGGAAAGTCACATGATGGTTGCGATTTCAGGCTTATGGTAAACAATGGAGAAATAAAGGAATGTGAAGCTCCATAATCAAATAAAACATGGACATGCAAAGAATGGATAGAGAAGATACCGGTGATAACAGTCACTAGTAGAAAAATGACGATTTGCATCACCCCATTTGCGTCGCATGAAAGGCAAAACGACGCAATAACTTAATTTGTGTCGCACGTAGAGAGGAGTGCGACGCACAACATGGGTACATAAGCACCAGATACGCCCCATTTGTGTCGCACATGCCTTAGGTGCGTTGCAAAAGCCAAATGTGCGTCGGATTTCCTGACTCATGCGACCCAAATCGTCTATACCTTGAAAAAAAATTCAAACTATTTGCGTTGCACGTCTTTTAGGTGCGTTGCAAAAGACCCAATTTGCAACGCACCTTATACAATGTGCGACACACATATTAAGGCCACGAGGCCCATAGCCTACTACCCTTTTATTTCAGAAACTGCATGCACCTTTCATTTCTCCTTCTCCTTCCCTCACTCAACCCTAATTTCACTCAACCCTCTCCCTCCCTCTCTCAGCCGCTTCTCATCTTCTTTCTCTCTCCTCCCCTCTACAAGAAAAAAAAACCCTGATTTCTCATCTCCTCTTCTCAAACGAAATTTCTCACTTCGAAAAAAAGCTACAATTCATGCAAAGAAACAAAAGTTGATAAAGCTACGATTCATGCGAAGAACAAACAGACGAAGATTATTCTTTACTGGTAACTTTTGTGATTCGAAGAAACGAACTAAGAACAAACACGAAACGTAGCTTCTTATTGCTCCTAATTTGTGATATTTGCAAATTTTTTTCGAAGATTCTTGTTTTTGATAAAGCTACAATTCATTAGAAGAAACGAACAAACAAGATTTTTTACTAGTAATTTTTTTTTCTCAATTTCTTCTTGTTTTTGTTGATTTTTTCTTATTTTTTTGAGTTTACTTCTGATTTATTTTCTCACTTTTGAATTTTCGCTTTTTTATGTTTATCTAATTGAAAATTCTGAGTTATAAATTGTTAATATTGAATGTTACAGTTTTTTGTTTTCATGTTTTAGATCTGGTTTCTTTTTGTTTAATTTTTTTCTTTCAGATCTGGAATTCCTCTCCTCACTCTTGTCGATGTAAAGGCGAAGGGCCACTAGAATGTTGAAGATATCTCCTTAGTTCTTACCCAAATTGTATTGTTCTCTAGATTTTAAGGTTTTTTTGTATTAGGATTCTTTTGTACTTAGATTCATTTCAATTACTAAAACCGTTGATTGTTGATCTGAATAGTGAATGCAATGGTTTTAAACTCTATAACAATTAAGTTCATTACTTCCTATAATAATCTATTGATTCTTTTTTACAACCTATTGTTGATCTGAATGCAACACACTTCCTATTGTTGATCTGAATGCAACAATAATCTGTTGATCTGAATGCAACACACTTCTGAGTTATAAATTGTTATGTGCATCGCATGTTGCAACATGTCTGACGCAGATGACTCATGTTCGTCGCATGTGGCAATATGTCAGACGCAAATGACTATTATGTGCGTCGCACATTACCATGTGTCTGACGCACATGGAGTCATGTGCGTCGCGCCGTATACAAGGTGCGACACAAATAGGTCAAAGATCTGCGTCATTTCACATACGACGCAGATCATTTATTGGTCATCTGCGTCGAGACCTATGCCGTCGGACCGAAGTCCGACGCAAATAGGGGTCCCCGGTCCGACGTAAATCGACCTTTTTCTACTAGTGAGTGTCATCATTCTCAGCCTCATCTTGCCTCATGACATAGATTCTTCCTGTCGATGCTTGTCGTGGTAGATTACGATATGCTCCGGCGGTGGTGTTGTTTCGGTTGCGATTAGTACCAGCTGAAGATGTTCCTCCAAGTGCTCCCGGTGGCTTAGGAAAATCCCTAATATAATGATCACGACTCCCGCATCTATAGCAAGCATTTGAGCCAACACGACATTCACTCTCTGAATGGTTCCTTCTTCCACACTTGGCACACTCCTGAGGTTTGTTCACAAGTGCCCTGAAGTTACTCTGAACTCGGTTACCTCCATGATAACCTTGACCCCTATAATCAGATTGACCACTGTCATTTCTCCTGAAATTTTGTCTCCCTTGATTAGGCCTTTTTGCCCGTCCTTAATTATCATTCCTCCCATCATTTCTCCTTTTAAAGTTAATATTCTGAGATTCTCGAAGCAATACTACGCGTTCCACATTAACAGCAACATCAACCATATCCTGGTATGAAGTGAACCTTTGAGATGCTAACCTATCCTGATATTTGAGCTGAAGACCTCGCTCAAAATGGTTCATCCTTGACTGCTCACTAGTTACCAGCTCAAGTGCGAACCTTGAAAGCTCCATGAACTTATTAGCATATTCCAAAACACTCATTATACCGTGCTGTAAGTGAAGGAATTCATCTTCTTTCTGGATCCTAAGTGAGGGAGGGTAAACTTTATCTCACATTAATTCCTGAAGTTTGCTCCATCCAAACCCAGGTTCATTTTTCTTTTCTTTATTAATCTTCCACCATAAGCTTGCTTGGCCCGTGAGATAAAATACAGCAAAGTCTACCCTCCATTTCTTAGTATATTTCAGTCTTTTAGAATCATGTAAATCTCAGGATATGTAATCAAAACATGTAATAATAATAATCCCGCCACTCAGAAACATATGTTCATAAATCATCTTTTCAGTAGCATATTATAAAAAAGCATTTCAAAGGAATTGCGCGGATACTAGCAGTAGTTGTTACCTCAATTGCAGTATGATAATCCTCTTCTTATGTCCTTGATATCGTCCTTACTGAGCTCCAAGGAACGAGTTCTTTTAAGTTTCAATACGAGTATATTATAAGTTAGAAATCAATAGAAAACATTAGTATCATTGCTCTTTAAGTACTATTCTTAGTTTATAAGTTATGTAGTTATGACTTATTTAACGTTCTCGTGACTAATTGGTTACATAAATATATACTTGACATAATAGTTCATAGGAATCTTTTACATACTTGTTCATAAACATAATTTGAAATCAAACTAGAAGTCATATTACTATATTATAAGCTTATAATTTAATAGTTGCATTCATATAAGTGAGTTACTTATTAAAATTATAAGTGACTATAACTTTTAAACTAGTTTAGCAATATATGTTAAAACATGTTATAACTTAAATAATCTAAAGCTTGATAACATAAAGTTTATTCTACTATAATAACATTTGCTAAACTGCTTGATAACATAAAGTCATTCTACTATAATAACATTTGCTAAACTTAGGTGAACTACAATTGATGAGTAATTTTACTTAACTAGTTATAAGCATGTATTTGTCTTTTTGTTATTATTTAGCTTTTTAGGAGTATAACTCATTTGGGAATTGCTGAGAGTGACTCATATAAGTTAACAAATGTTACAAAAAGTCAAGAAGGGAAAATAAACTTACCCAGTTAGTTGGGTTCTTTGAAGCACGAAGGGAGGAAGGAGAAATGCGGGTCTTTAAAGCAGAAACGGCAGGGTTGCTAGTGGGCGACAACTCGCAGCAGCGAAGGGCGGCAGAGGGGCGGCGGCAGAGAGGGCAAGTGATGATGTGTCGTGGTGCGATGGTGTCGCGCAAAGGAGAGAGAAAGATAGGCGTACAGGGGGTTCGAGGAAGATGCGAGTAGGGAGGGGAGATGGTGGGTGTTGGTGGCGCGGCTGGGTGTTTCTCCGGTGATGGTTGGATGGTGGAGCAGTGGTGCTCATAGGTGGTGGTAGAGTGGTTGTGCTGTGGTGGTCGAGTGGTGGCCGAAAAACAGAGGAAAGTGGAAATTGAAAATTTCAGATTATTTCAATTGTTTTCTGAATTTGTGTTGTTGATTTTGTGATTGAAAAACTCATCCATTCTTCGCTATTTATAGAGAAATCTCCATCTCAGTAGATGATTTTCAGAATTTTAAAATCCTCAAACCATTTAAGTCCATGGAATTCAAGAAATCCAGTGGCTAAATTCAAGGGTTTTGAGGAAAAATTCGGTGGGTTAAGTGTGCTTGAGAGAGTGTAATTTCAATGGGTTTCTAGAAGATTAAGTACACTGGGGTGGTTTTTTTGACTTTGTTGGACAATCTTCATTCTTATTTTTACACGTATAGAGAAGGAAGAAGATGAATTTGTTTTTCTGTTCCTAATTTGTAATTTTTTTCTGATTTGGGGAGAATAGTGTTAGGCTAATTTAGCTTATAAGTTTATTTTTGTTGGGCTCATTTCTGATTTTAAGTTTCTTTTACTTGTTTGGGCTTATGAACTTAGGTAAAGGGGCCATCAGAATTTATTACTAACCTTAAGTCTTACACCCAAAATATTTACAAGGTTGACTAAAGACTTTAGTAATCTAATTTATACACTTCATTAACCATAAATTATTCAACGAAATACTTAAAATTAATTTAGTGATTTTTAATTACTAAATTTAGATCATTTTTAGTTTAATAATTAAGATTAGTTATTAATTAAACAATATTAAAACTTGGGATATTACAGTTCTTGAGATTGAACATTAAAGGTTTTGCGATTAACCTTCCTTCTTTGATTGCGATTTCAAAGTTTGGGCATCTTAAACCTTGCGATTGGTTTAAGTTTCTATCTACAATTCATCACAAATCATCTCTGTTTGGCCCTAAAATTCATGAAATTTTCGTTCTTTGCTTGATAATACAATCAATTTTTGGTTCGTTTGTCAGCAAATTGGTTTACAAGTTTAATCATCCACTTGTATACTCATCAGTAGTCTTATCATTACTAGGATTTAGAAAGGCAATCCGACTTGTGTGGACCCGGTTCACACTAAAAATAGTGTGGACCAGGTCCAGGCACGTGACCCTTTATATCACTTTAACATATACTGTATCATTTTAACATACACTATATCTCTTTAACACACCCTATATCACTTTAACATACACTATATCACTTTTAACATACACTATATTACTTTAACATACACTATATCATTTTAACACACCCTATATCACTTTAACACACCCTATATCACTTTAACACACACTATATCACTTTAACATACACTATATCATTGTAACATACACTATATCATTGTAACATACACTATATCGCTTTAACATACACTATATCACTTTAACATACACTATATCATTATAACATACACTATATCACTGTAACATACACTATATCATTTTAATATACACTATATCATTTTAACATACACTATATCACTGTAAAATACACTATATCATTTTAATATACACTATATCATTTTAACATACACTATATCATATCAATATACACTATCATAAACTCACGTGACATGGATCGGGTGCACATTAATTAGTGTGCACCAGGTTCATATTAGTTTTTTTATTAGAAAGGAAATCAAATGGCGTGAGTGTGCTTGAGGGAAAGAATATGACACTGCCTAATATAAGATAGTGATGAAAAGATACTAAAAGGTTATAAGACTTCAAAAGGAAACGTAAAAGGAAAAAAATCAAGGCTTTTCCTATAATGGCCAATATAAAGAGGAGGTAGAAGGTTTAAAATTTTTGTAAACATTAAAGAATTAAAACAGTTAAATGTTTAGGAATAATAAGAGAATTTAATCAAGTAGATATTTAATACAATAAAATGATATTTGTTGCTTAAAAGAAACATTATAACATTGAGATAGAAAAAAATAATACGGAGTATGGAAATCTAAAGGTCGAGCTTAAAATAAATATAAATTAATTTAAAGATGATAAAGACACAATAAATTTAGTACAAATTAAATCTTTTAAAACAGCTTTAATGAAAGAAGTGAAACGATTAAGTTGATGCATCGAAAATAAATTTTAGATCAAAATAAGATTAACGGAAGGTCTAAAAATACTTTTAAAAAGTAAAGGAATGAAATATGAGAAAATTTAAAGGATTGTTTAAAGGCTTCGAATTATGAAATAACGGGGTGTTACAAGTTCACTATTCTTTAGAGCAGATAGTTCACATTTGCATGCATAAGAAAGATAAGACTCCTCAGAGGGCCGAGGGGTAATTAGACAACACTCTCAAAATCAATCAAACGTATTCTGATGATCAAGTTTGTTTATAATTTAGCAATGAAGACAATGATAATTATAACACCAAGCAAGGCGTTGTTTTTCCTGCCTTACTTTCACTCATCAAACATACTTTTAATTTATTGTTAAGCTCAAGTGAGTTCAATGCTGATAGAAGCTATCCAAGTTCTAATTACATACAGCTACATAAGTTGCCATAAGTTCAAGACTTCGAGTGAGTTTTGATGACACAGGTTGAGGATGACATAGATTCAAATAGCTTAAGTTTAGGGCTACAAATTTCGATTATTAGATATGTAAAAAATAAGTGAAAATCAGAAAATTTTAAGCTTGTAATAACTGAATTATTAATCACTTTACATAAGCTAAAATGAAGTCTGCAAATGAACTGAAAGTTATGAGCTAATGTTATTTGTTCATTTTCCATCTTTTGTCTCTTGAATGGGTAAAAAATCCCTTTCTTCTTTCATGAACATAAATGATTCATATTTATTATATGATATGAAGAGCTTCTATACAAATAAAATGACATATATGCTTCTCACCCAGCTTGGTGTTTATACTTAAGACACACTCCTTATTCATTGCCTTTATTTTTTGGCAGCCTATACCAAACTATTGCTTCTGCACAAACAAAATGACATATAGGCTTCCCACCCGGCTTGGTGTTAAGAAACTCAAAGGCATAATGTCTTGGATTCCAAAAAGAAGTGTCCTTATGACAAATTGCAAATGCCGCCGTTTGCTTCCCGTTATCGCGAACCAAAGAAACATTGTATAAATTAGTATTCTTTATGCTATGACAAAGAAACACAGCAAATGGATTCCTTATTTTATGACATACCACACTGTGACTTCCTAATAGTTGTACTTTTTGAATAGTGTATTCCAAAAGGATACAATAATCCTCCTCCGTGGACGCTACAACCAACTTATTTTTTTCAAAATTTAATAGTGACGTAACATAGTCAACCATACCTTCCAATGAATTAGCACAATTCCTTATCTCACCTTTGACACCTTTTTCTTCACATTTTTTCATCATCAACTCGATATCTTGAGCTAAAATTGATTTAGGATTCACATAAAGAAGATTTAGGATCACTTGAAATTTGTCCGATGTAGTAGGCATGATTTTTGCAACATGCAATGGCAAAAACTTGGCTTCAATATTGATTTTCTTGAAGTGCAACTTCATTTTAACTCCTACTTTTGACAATATATCATCTTTGAAATATATCACTCGACCATCTTGCGGAATTTGAGTTTTATTAACTTGTCCTCCCCAAACATACAATAGAGCTTCATGTGTACCAAAATCCTGTTTGTAATTCGAGTTGAGTTTCACAACTCTTTCATTTGGCCCTATGAAAGAGGACAAAATAAAATTAGAGTTTGTAGTATAGTGGACAGAGTAGTCTATGTTTAGTTTGACTAAAAATTAGATTTAGAGAAATAAATTCTAGAGTAATTTTTTTAAAAAACAAAAACCTTTTTTAGGTGAGTTCAAAAATCGAAAAGTCAAAATTTCAGAAAGTATGAAAAAGTCACAGCAACATTTTTTTTGTTGAGGGGAAGTCACAGCAATATTATCCATAAGAATATGTATTTGTAATTACTACTTGTACATAAACAAAAAGGATAACAAGAAGTGAAATTATGAGTTACTTTGTCATATACTTGGGACTATGATAGGTTTAATTTGATTCAAAAGTTTACCTAGATGCAAGCTATCCTTCAAAGGTTTTGGCATAGGGATATCGCCTACTTTAATTTTCCAATATATTTCTTCAGGTGACGGAGCTCCATTGCTAAGTGGGAAAGCCAACTGCTACAAAAAGAAAATTCAAACAGATAAATGATAAATATATGTTATGAGAAATAGCGGTAAGTAATTAAATAGTAACGTAGCAAAGAAATTTAAAGTCCAAAACATAATTGCAAATTGCAAATCTTGAATGGAAATATACGTAGTTTAATACAATTTCTCTAAAATTGAACGTATAATTTGGAGGAGGACCTTGGTCAAATCTTAAACTTCCCGACTTCTTGATATATAAGTACTTTTGGGCCATACATTTGAATTAAGTGGGAAAAGATAAGAAAATTTCAATATCAAAAGCATGAAAAAATTACATAAAATAACATATATATGATTAGGGGTAGCATGGCGAGTTCTTAACAAAGACGATTGAAAGGTAAAACAATTATCAATATCAAACGTAATTAATCAATTTGATCGGGTAATATTGTGTTTCAAAAGAATTTAATCATCTTTAATTTTAGTATATCTATACAAGTTGCATTTATATAAGTATAAATATTAAATCATATTGAGTTATGAAATCCTACTAGATACATTTTATAATACGATCGTTATTATTATTAATTAATATCCTAATTGCAAAGTAAATAAAGAATAGAGTGAAGAAAACTTACAATAGCGATAAATGTAACTAGTATTAGCACAAAAGATGGCTTGTAATAACTCATGTTGATTGAAATTAATTAAGTAAAATATAGTTGGAAGCTAGAGGGAAAGTTTATGAGAGATGAGAGATTGAGATCGATAAGAGTAAGACCCTGTTTCTTTCAATTTATAAGCAAAGCCATTCAATTCAGTTCAGTTCAGAATCATTCAGTTCAGTTCAGTTCAAAACCATGCAGTTCAGTTCAAAACGCAAAAATTATTATTAAATTCTATCTCTAAAAGTCAATTCAGTACGGAACCATTCAGTTCAGTTCAGAACCATTCAGTTCAGTTCAGTACAGTACATGACTCCATTTAGTTCAGTTCAGTATTGGGCTCCATTCAGTTCAAGAAAACAGGGCCTAAGTAGTGTTTAATTTGTTGAGAGTAATTAAAAGGGCACTATTTATAGTGGAGTAGTAAAAAAAGCCACTAATTAAGTAGAGTAGTAAAAGGCTGCTATTTATAGTGATGTACGTGAGTGAGTTCCGTATTAAACATGTCTTTCATCCATCACACTTTGTAGGCATCACATGATATCATCCTAATTTGTAATTAGTTTGGCCTATTTTTTTTTTTTTTTTTTGGAATCATGACAATTTGGCCTACTTTAATTGAACAAAAATACACTCCCTCAACAACAAAGTAGATGGCAATGCATTGAGCAAGATACCAACACGCTAGTTCAATTCCTTATTTAACATGGCGATGCAGGAGCTGGGAGCAAGATACCAACTGATAACCAACGCACTAGTTCAATTCCTTATTATAAATAGTGGTCTTTTACTACTCTACTCAATTAATGGCCACTAATTAAGTGGAGTAGTAAAAAAAGCCACTTATTAAGTGGAGTAGTAACAAAAATTATTTAAAAAGATTGTCTATTTTTAATATAAAAATAGATATTATTAAAAATAGATATAGTCACTAAATGGATTAAATTAGTCACGGGAAGAAATTAACCTAGTCACTATTAGGTTTATTCTTTTTTTAATATTCTTACCATTGCTTAATTTTAATTTAAAAATATAGGCGGTCTCTCACAAGACAAACTCGAATAGTAAAAGGCCACAATTTATAGTGGTGTATGTAAGTGAGTTCCATATCAAACATGTTCATCGATGCTATTTTGACAATGATATCTGAATACACTTTTCATCGGTACCATTTTAACTTTTTTTACATTGTAGGCCATATATTATAATAATTTGCATGCTATTTTGACAATGATATCTGAATACATTTTTCATCGGTACCATTTTAACTTTTCTTACATTGTAGGCCATATATTATAATAATTCAAATATTTATACCATTTCTAAGGTATTTAATGCTATGACCAAAATGTATCTCTCTACGCCTCCGAATGGGTGATAAAGTGTATACAAATCAAATCATTGATGTGCAACATGTCTTGATAATACATAGGCAAAAATTGGCATATAACTTTCCAAATTTACATTATAGGGAATGAGGGATCAACAATTCATAAAACAGTAATAAAATGTATTATGTACATAAGATTTTTTTTTAATTTGTATAATTTCAAAATTATCATTATTGACCCTGTTTTTTTCAACTTATTTTGCTTATGTAATTTTATTTGAACTTAACTAAATCTATCTAAGAACTAATCTAAACTTATTACATCTTGCTAGTCCTTATTAGACCATTATGAACTTCTATAAAATTATTTTGTGAGTAATAACATATTGGCGCAATAACATATGAACCTATAAGTTATATCTTAGACTCATGGTATGACATATGTTTGGTATTTAATCAAAGATGAAAGATCTTCTCCCCTCAAAAAGATGAAAGATCTTCTATTGATCATAGTAGCAATGATGACTCCCAAATATATCAATAGTATCATGTGAATTGTAGCATTAACCGTGGGTGTATAGCAAGACTTTGAAGGAGAAAATCAGGCCCTTTTTGGATATTAATATTTTAAAAAAATAACATACCCATCTATCAACAACTACATCTACAAACTAAACAATGTATCTCCACCATTGTTCTTATACATGAAATAGAATACCATTATAATTTTGTATGGACAAAGAGGACATAAATCATAAGAATAAAACGTGGAGATGAAACACTGCAATAAGAATTTTGTGGAAAGATATAATATTTATCTTTAGAAGAATGCATGACATTTATATACAACTTCTATAGGAATACAAAATTACCTACACAATAGCACAATACCTATGTAAACTTGAATCACCGAAATGTCTTTAAGCCCTATCTCTCAACCCCGTATATATAGCATATAAACTTGTAGTAGTAGATTAATCAATCCCTAAATTAAAGTCGTGATAGTTGATAAATGTGACAATAATATTTATTTAATTCATATTATATGGAATATTAGTAATATATACTAACTATATTGAATATAGTAATTACATAAGAACAATCAATTTTAATAAATGTTAAAGAAGAAATAGAAGGGGAACAAAAAAACGGCAAAAAAGGAGTTGAAAAGGGAAAGAAAGAAAGAAAGAGGAAAAAGATTATTAGATGAAGAAATGTGGAAACAAAAATTACAGTACTCCATAGTTAGCACTTGACAAAGGGAAAAAAAGAGAGAATAAAGAAAACAAAAAAGAAAATTATAAAATGAAGATAAGAAACCCCCACCCAAATTCTCAAAACACATTAGATTTAATATTCTATGGTACAATTGTCTTTCTTTGTCTTCGCTGCAACATTGCTTGGCTCGCCATCGCAGCATCTCATCATCATCATCAGCGCCATCATCATCATCCATCATCGTCGATCATCATCATCCATCTTGACCATCTGATTATTTTCGAAATTAATTCCTTTCCATATTGATATAATATTGACATATCCAAAAGTTAATTTAATAAAAAAATCAAAAGATGGCAAAAAGTGAAAAGTAACCTAAATTAAGTAGATTTGAAAAATTGCCATTGTGATTGTTTTACTTAAATCATCTTCAATCATGGATGAAATTCACCATTTATACATGATTATAGGGAGAATATTATGTAATCATGTGGAGATTGATATGTACATGTACATGTACATGTGGCGTTTGAAGAATGAATTAACGACATATAATAAATTAACGACGCTTATGAATTACGAAATCTATGGAGATTAATATCTACTTTATAATTATTTAGTATATATAATATTTTTAGTGTTAGTTTTGGTCAATTAATTATAAAAAATAATAATTAGTGAGTGCTAAACATAACCCAACTTTGCTATAAGCTCATTTCCCAATCGTTTAAACCATTTTCCTTCCTCATACTCTCATTTTTCACCCGTCAAAAGCTACACTCAATTTTCACCTATCAAAAATAACACTCACTATTCTTACATTCATAATTAAATCAAATCAAGTTTTATGATAAATTAGATTTCTTAAGATAATAATGCACTAAATATGACAAAATAATTATTAAACTTATAATAGGATGATTTTGGTTGTTTGCACTTAACAGTATCTCAATGACATGATGAGTGAGGCATATATTAGTCATTAGAAAATCCGATCAATCTTATTTATACGTTTGCAAAAATCGTTGTTTGTATATACTTGTTATATATGTGAATACATATGTAGGATACAAAACTTCCTTGTTTTTGCCTTTTTATATTCATGAAACAAAAAGATTAATTATATGTCGGATTTTGCTTAGAGCATGATTTCTTATGACCAACTGGACGTAGACTCAAATGTTATGTCGTATGTCGGTCTTCATAATGTAATTTATAGTTATCATGTAAGGCCATATTTTCTAACTCCCACTAGGGGAAAAAAAGGGAAGGGCTGCGGTGCAATGGCTGCGTTTTTTGAAAAACGCAACCTTTAATAGTGAAGGGTTGCGGTTAGCCAAAAAACTGCAGCCCTTCGTATACCCTTTTAGTGAAGGGTTGCGGTCAATGCAAAAACCGCAGCCCTTTTAGTGAAGGGTTGTGGTTAGCCGAAAACCGCAGCCCTATAAGTAATAAAGGGTTGTGGTACTTGGGCTAACCGCAGACCTTTATGGGCTTTTCTTTAAATTTTATTTGAAAGGAAGGAAAAGTGGGCTTAAAATGTTAAGCAGGTAGGGTTATTTCTCACAATCTCTTCACTCATTCTCTCTGCTTTTCGACCTTCACGCTTCTCTCTCTCCTCTCATCTTCACGCCTCAGCTTCTCTCATCCTCTCTCTTAACCTAACGGCGTCGACCGTTCGACAAGATATCAATGACGTCGACCGTTCGACAAGATATCAACGACGTCGACCGGCAGTTCCCCAGATGCAAACATCGACCGTCGGTTCACGAATTTGGGCATCAAGACTTTATAGTTCCTGGAAGGGATGGAATTGGGAGAATTGTTGTTTTCGCACCCAGAAGATATTTGAACTTCATTCTGCCAAATTTCAGGTACTCTTTCTTTCTTCTTTTTCCTTTTTTTTCAAATAAATTTGGAATCAGTGTGATCTCCTCATTGGCAAAGACAATTCCACCAATCTCTCTCCTCTTTTCTTCGATTCTCTCTCCTTAAATTCTAATCTCTCTTTTCGCTCTCGTTTCCTTCTCTTTGATACTTCTAATGCGTATGGTCTCTCTGGCCTCCTCGTTCTCCCGCAATCCTTCGGGTTTGTTGGGTTTATTGTGACGTGTCGTTATCTTCCGTAAGCTTAGGAATAAAAGAGACTTGTTCTCTATTATTTACTTGGTCATTGTTTCTGTTTGCGTACAAGTAGCCTCATGGATGTTAGTAGAGTCGTGTCTTTAGTTGTCGTTTGTTTCAGTTATTTGCTTCAGTACTTGTATTTCTGTAAAAGCGCATTGAGGCGAGATGAATGCAATCATATCATTTCAGTGTAGTTTTGTGTTGTCTCTAAAACCTACGATTACATTTGGTATCAGAGCAAACACAAATCAAAGTGATCAAAAGAGAGAAAAATGAGTGAGGACAAAACGCTTACCAAGATCCCTCATTTCGATGGTCACTACGATCATTGGAGTGAATTGATGGAGAATCTCTTGCGAGCCAAGGGACTGTGGAGTTTAGTAGAAGAGGGTTTCACCGAGCCAGCAGCAGGAATCGAGACAACTGCAGCGCAGCAGAAGAGTCTTGAGGAGCTCAAGATGAAGGATCATCAAGTCAAGCACTACCTGTTCCAGGCAACCGATCGAGTTGTGTTTGAACAGATCTTGGATCGCAAAACATCCAAGATTGTTTGGGATTCATTGAAAGGAAAATTCGGAGGAAATGAAAGAGTGAAGCGATCTCTTCTTCAAACCTTGAGGAGAGACTTTGAGGTTCTCATCATGAAAAACGATGAGAGTATTGATGATTACTTCAGGAGAGTAATGACGGTTTCTGACCAGATGAGAAGCAATGGGGAAGACATGCCAGATTCGAAGATCGTTGAGAAGATACTTCGAACTCTAACAGACAAATTCATGTACGTGGTTGTGTATATTGAGGAGTCCAAAGACACAAGGAGCATGACGATCGATGAACTGCAGAGTTCCTTGTCTGTACATGAGAAGAAGTTTAAGAAGAAGAAGTTCAAGCACTCAATGTGGGAGGAAGAGGCAGAGGATCCTACAGAGGTCGTGGAAGGGGCAGGGGGCTTTCTTTCAATAAGGCAACGATTAAATGCTTCAACTGTCACAAACTTGGACATTTTCAATACGAATGTCCAAACTGGAACAATGGAGCACACTTTGCAGAGCTTGAAGAAAAGAATGAAGTTCTTCTCATGGCATATGTCGAACTTCATGGAACCAGAAGAAAAGATGTTTGGTTTGTGGATTCTGGATGCTCAAACCACATGTGTGGAGAGAGAGACATGTTCTCAAGCTTGGATACTGCTTTTACACATAACGTCAAGCTCGGAGACAATCACAAGCTGATGGTTGGTGGCAAAGGAGTGGTGAAGATAACGCTTGGGGGAGTAAGCTATGTAATCAATGATGTGTATTACGTACCTGAATTGAAGAACAACCTGCTGAGCGTTGGACAACTCCAAGAGAAGGGTTTGGACGTATTGTTCAAGGGAGGAGAACAGAGAACCTGTCGCATATTTCATCCTTCAAGAGGAAAGATAGCAGAGTTGGTCATGAGTGCTAACCGTATGTTCGTCTTGATGGGTGAGGTGGATGACAAGACAAAGGAGGAAAAATGTCTGCAGATCGATGTGGCTCATAAAGAAGAGGTATGGCATCATCGCTACGGACATCTCAGCCACAAAGGTCTCTCAACTCTGTGTAAGAAAGAAATGGTAACCGATTTACCAGACATTGGACAAGTAAAAATCAGTTGCGAGGCGTGCATCAAAGGCAAACATCATCGTGTTCCTTTCCAAAAGCAGAGCAAGTGGAGATCAACCAGAAACTTCAACTCATTCACTCTGATCTATGTGGTCCGGTCAATCCACCATCAAACAGCTAGAAGAGGTACTTGATAACCTTTATCGATGATTTCTCACGAAAAACATGGATCTATTTTGTGTTAGAGAAATCAGAGGCTTTTCACACCTTCAAAGAGTTCAAAGCACTCGTAAAGAAGCAATCTGGAAACTTTATCAAGTGTCTAAGAACAGACAGAGGAGGAGAGTACAACTCTACCGAGTTCAAGGAGTTTTGCAAGGAACATGGAATCAAGCAACAGCTGACCACTGCCTATACTCCACAGCAAAATCGCATTGCTGAACGCAAAAAAAGAACCATTATAAACATGGTGAGAGCTGTCTTATTGGAGAAGGTAATACCAAAAAGTTTGAGGCAGATGCAGTACAATGGGCTAATCATGTTCTTAATCGATCTCCCACCATGATTGTGAAAGACATGACTCCAGAAGAAGCATGGAGCGGAAACAAGCCATCGATTGAGCATTTCAGAATCTTTGGGTGCATAGGATATGTTCATGTTCTTGATGTCAAACGAACCAAGCTTGATGACAAAAGCGTGAAGTGTGTCATGATTGGTTACAGCAATGAGTCAAAAGCATACAAGATGTTTGATCCTATTGAGAAGAAAGCTCATATAAGTAGAGATGTGATTTTCGAAGAAGAAAATAAGTGGGACTGGGATATCAGTTACTCAGACGAATAGAATGTGGAACTTGAGTGGGAAGAAGATTACGAGATTGAAGAAAATGAAAACGAAGGGGAAGAAGAAACTGAGACAGAAACTCCAGATACTGCCGATGCTCCCCTGAATGCTCCAGTCATTACTCAGACAACTCCAAAACCTGCAACTCAGACTGCAGCTACGACATCAACGATTGGGAGAACAAGAAAGCCACCTGTTTGGCCTAATGACTACATCACTGGAGAAGAACTCTCAGATATGGAAGAGGAAGCAAACATGGCAAGAGTCGAGTCAGAAGATCATATAGCGCTCATGATCATCACGGATCCAACAACTTTCGAAGAAGCAGCAAAGCAGTTAAAGTGGAAGAAAGCAATGGATACAGAGATTGACTCAATAAAGAAGAATGAAACGTGTTCACTCATTGAGCTTCCGAATGATGCCAAATCCATTGGAGTAAAGTGGAACTACAAAATAAAGCTGAATGAGATGGGAGAAGTAGACAAGTTCAAAGCCAGACTTGTCGTGAAAAGAGTATGGGTTAGACTACACGGAAGTGTTTGCTCCTGTGTCTAGGATGGACATCGTAAGGATGATCATTGCCTTGGCAGCTCAACGAGGATGAGGAATCTATCAACTTGATGTCAAATCAGCCTTTCTCCATGGTGAGCTCCAAGAAAATGTTTTTATCGAGTGACCACAAGGCTATGAGATCGCAGGGAAAGAGCACATGGTATACAAGTTGCACAAAGCTCTTTACGGTTTGAAGCAGGCACCCAGAGCTTGGTTTAGTCGCATTGAGGCTTATTTTATCAAGGAACGGTTCGAGAAAAGTTCTAATGAGCAAACACTCTTCATTAAGCGCAGAGGAGGTAAAATTCTCATCGTTAGTGTTTATATCGATGATCTGTTGTTTACTGGTGATGATGAGGAGCTACTAGATGAGTTTAAGCAGTCTATGAAAAAGGAATTTGATATGACGGGTCTGGGGAAGATGAGATACTTTCTCGGAATAGAAGTACTACAACAGGAGGATGGCATCTTCATCTGTCAAAGAAAGTATGCTGCAGAGGTGATCGAGAGGTTTGGAATGCAGAGCTCTAATTCTGTCAGCAACCCAATGGTTCCCGGGCAAAAGATTGTTCGTGATGAAGGAGGTGTGAAAGTTGATCCAACTCAGTATAAACAAATGGTGGGGAGTCTTATGTATCTTATTGCAACACGACCAGACTTAATGTTTGTAGTAAGTCTCATCTCTCGATTCATGGCAAATCCAACTCATCTCCACTTTGCTGCAGTGAAAAGAATTATAAGGTATTTGAAGGGAACGATGGAGCATAAAATTTGGTACAAAAGGGAAGGAGAAACTGGTCTTGTTGGATACACCGATAGTGACTATGCAGGGAATATCGATGACAGTAGGAGTACTTCTGGGTATGTGTTCTTAATGAGTGGAGGAGCAGTAGCCTGGTCTTCACGCAAACAGCCCATTGTGACACTATCCGCCACTGAAGCAGAATATGTTGCAGCAGCAACATGCGCTTGTCAAGTTGTTTGGATGGGAAGGGTTCTGAAGGAAATCGGTTATGAGCAAGAAGAAGAAATGATACTGCTATGCGATCGACAACACTTCAACCATCAAATTGAGCAAGAATGCAGTCTTGCACGGAAGGTCTAAGCATATCAGGGTTCGTTATCATTTTCTTCGTGAGTTAACTAATGAAGGTGTGGTATATTTTGTCTACTGCAATACTGAAGAACAGTTGGCTGATATCATGACTAAGCCATTGAAGATGGTGACATTTCAGAGGATTCGAGAAGCTTTTGGAATGCGTGTTCTGAACTGAGTACTGGAGAGAGTTCAGTTCAGGGGAGGGATTGTTGGGTTTATTGTGACGTGTCTTTATCTTCCGTAAGCTTAGGAATAAAAGAGACTTGTTCTCTGTTGTTTACTTGGTCATTGTTTCTGTTTGCGTAAAAGTAGCCTCATGGGTGTTAGTGGAGTCGTGTCTTTAGTTGCCGTTTGTTTCAGTTATTGCTTCAGTACTTGTATTTCTATAAAAGCGCATTGAGGCTAGATGAATACAATCAGATCATTTTAGTGCAGTTTTGTGTTGTCTCTAAAACCTACGATTACAGGGTTCGTCTTCTCTATATCATTTCTCTCTCTCATGTTTCTTTGTTTTGTTGTTGATTTTTTTTGTTTGATTTTTGATTTTTTAGGGCGATTTATTTGGAAGAGACGTTTTGTAGCTATATTAGTATTAATAATAGTTCCAGTTTCGAGGTTCGAGATATTGTTATTAAGGTCAGTCATTGCTTTTTTTGTTGTTGTTGTTAATTTTGTATACTTACAAATTTGATTTTGAGTGTAAAATGTTGCTGTTTTGTTGTTTGGTGATTGAATGAATGAATGTGATGATTGGTAAATTTTGCTATGATCGTATTGAAAATAACTCCAATTTCGAGGTTCAAGATACTTAGAAATTTGATTATGAGAGGTTAATGTTGCTGTTTTTTTTTTGTTGTTTGGTGATTGGTAAATGAATCAAATGATTGGTGATTTTTGTAATATGAAGTATGAATGTTGGATATTGTAAATGGATTGGAGTTCTCATTAAATTTATAATTTTGTCACAATGTGGTGGTTTTTAAGAATTTGTCGTTGGTTGTAGGCGGAAAGTCAAACTGAAAGGCAGAGAACTGCTATGAAATTTATATTTTGTCACAATGAAGTAGTTTTTGTTATTATATATAAATTTCAGTTTGTGATTTTGTTATAATTTTATCAGTTTGGAATTGATTTAATTGTGTCAATTTGACATAAAAATGCAAAAAAAAAAAAATTATTTATTATTTTTTTTGTGGTCCAAAAGGGCTGCGGTTTAGGCCTAAAATCACACCCTTACAAAACCGAAGGGCTGCGGTCAAAAACCGCAACCCTTCACTTTTACCGAAGGGCTGCTACAGGAAGGGCTGTTGGCCAAAAATGCAGCCCTTCCTCATTTTCCACTAGTGTCCAATAAAGTATCTAATAACTATATCTATATCATAACTCAGGAAAACAATTCTATGGTTTATAATCTGTATGTTTGCTTAACTATGTAGATTAATTATTGAGTTATTTCTTATGCTTGAGAATATTCTAAGTGAACTTTTAGTACAAAGATTATAAGGTACTCCCTCTGTATCTTTGGTGGTCGATAAGAAGCTAGAGAGAAATATTGTTTACTGCAAACGTTTTATAACAATTGCGCTTTGTGATGTTAACCAAGAAGAATTTAGATTATTTCATTGTCTTCCTTATAATAAGATCGATATTGTTTGGTTGAAATTTTAATTCATGGATATTCTAATTTCTTAGGAAATTAGATTTAGGTAAATTATTTGGGTAACATGATCATAGGAAGTTCTACTTCCCACAAAATGGAGAAAGTTGTTTACCTGACTCTCTAAGTAAGTAGAACTTTCCATGAAAAATCCAACATTCATATATGCTCAACAAAACAATAATCCAGTTCCTAAAAAATGAAGAAAAACATAGAAATTGCGTGCAAAAGAAAGTGATGTTTAACTTCCCAAATACAATCAAATAACTCCTTAAAATATCCCTAATTTTCTCCGTTTATACTATGAATATTTTTCATAAACAAACTATGAAAATTCTTTATAACTTCTCAGTTTCAATGGAGTTAATTTGTCTTACATTCGCTAAATTTATTAAAGTATCAAAAGATTTGTCATATTGATATTGGCATTAGTCACAAACTCACAATTGCTATAACAAACACATACTTCTCTCTCCTCAATTCTAAGAGATGCTCTAACATAATTATCAAAAAGACTTATAATATACCAACTATTCTATCTCCTCTCTCTTCTTCTCAGACCCCCCCCCCCTCACCATATTAGATTCGAAGCGTAATCAGAACTTGGACCAGTGTTGTCATGGTCGAACCCCCTCTATTTTTGATGCATGTTACATTTTTTCTTCCCTCATTTTCTGGGTTACGTTGCTGCATGAATATGTTCTACGTCCGATGCCGAGCTGCGAAGTAGACGCGTCGCAACTATGTTGTTAAGGTCCTTTTCTCTGATATTCGGTGCTGCCGTTAACACAACTTAAGACCTGTGCATTACAATATACCAACTGTTGTCTTGTTGCGCAATCTGTTAACCTCTTCATGAGCAACCAACCGGTGAGCATCTTTTAGGTTAGAGAATAAAAAAGCTCATGAGAATGTAAAGGCGAAAACATGAAAGAATGGGGTGACGGTGAGCATATTTATACTGCAAAACTGCACAAGTAATTACTGAATAGGTAGGGAATAATTTATTGTAGCAACCGAAGATGGAATTTTTCATTGATTTCGATCCATAAAATTGTAATTCGAATGGAAATGATTTTAATCCATAAAGATTCCTAGTTTTCAGCCATTCTAGTATAACCAAATCGCACGATTTTAGGCCATCATGAAGATATTGATTGACCTGAGCATCCTCAATTACGTATTACATATGGGAAACTTTATGTAAATTTCCTATAATTCAGCAATTCAATTTCAAATTGATCATAGAATCAATTAATATGGTAATTACATGATTTACTTCCTAAATCAAATTACAATATATGGTAATGAAATTAAAATATCAATCATGCATGATTTATGTCAATTAGGAAATTATTGATACCGAAAGTATAACAATATGGGAGTGAATAATTTTCGGCCAAATTTTAATGGAATTGGAGATATGAAAAACTGACCTTGCCTTATTTATTCTACAATTTACGCAAATCACCCATAATTACCTCAAATCACCCATAATTAAGGCACATAATTTCCGAAATCTTGTAAATTTCGGATTCACCCAAGGCCTATCCTACGTGGACACCATATATGATAGTTTTACATTGGTTTTGCTCTAAAATTGCTCAGTGAACATAAGCTTGCCACATACTCCCTCTGTTTTTTTTTATCTATCTTTCTTACTTGGAATCTTTGCACTATTCATATTCAGAGAGAATCTTCTAAATTTTTTTCAATTTATAAGAAAAAATATAGTCATGTGAGGTCTTCTTTGATTCGTCTCAATTAATACAATTATTGATATTCAACCGTTATAATTTAGTACAAATATTAATATTCAACCGTTATAATTTTTACTAATATATAATGAGAGATATTTAAGTTCAAATAGATGCATTGGGAGATGTGCACAGGAAAGTGAGAATGATAAAAAAAAACAGAGGGAGTAGAATTTAGGATTTTGCTTTAGATAATAATATGAATTTCCTATGATTCAGCAATTCAATTTCAAATTGATCATAGAATCAATTAATACGATAATTACATGATTTACTTCCTAAATCAAATTACAATATATGGTAATAAAATTAAAATATCAATCATGCATGATTTTATGTCAATTAGGAAATTATTGATACCGAAAGTATAACAATATGGGAGTGAATAACTTTCGGCCAAATTTTAATGGAATTGGAGATTTGAAAAACCGACCTTGCCTTATTTATTCTACAATTTACGCGAATCACCCATAATTACCTCAAATCACCCATAATTAAGGCACATAATTTCCGAAATCTTGTAAATTTCGAATTCACCCAAGGCCTATCCTACGTGGACACCATATATGATAGTTTTACATTGGTTTTGCTCTAAAATTGCTCAGTGAACATAAGCTTGCCACATACTCCCTCTGTTTTTTTTTATCTATCTTTCTTACTTGGAATCTTGGCACTATTCATATTCAGAGAGAATCTTCTAAATTTTTTTCAATTTATAAGAAAAAATATAGTCATGTGAGGTCTTCTTTGATTCGTCTCAATTAGTACAATTATTAATATTCAACCGTTATTTACTAATATATAATGAGAGATATTTAAGTTCAAAGAGGTACATTGGAGATATGCACAGGAAAGTGAGAATGAAAAAAAAAAAAGAGGGAGTAGAATTTAAGATTTTGCTTTAGATAATTATATGAATTTCCTATAATTCAGCAATTCAATTTCAAATTGATCATAGAATCAATTAATACGGTAATTACATGATTTACTACCTAAATCAAATTACAATATATGGTAATGAAATTAAAGCAAAACCCTCAATTTTCCTGTTATATGTATATATTCTTTAAAGCAAAACCCTCAATTTTCCTTATTCATCTCGTTGGGTGTTGCTCTATTAGAAAAGTATTCATCACTTTCCTCTGCTTGATAACTCCTTTCAATCTTCAATTATCTTTGAGGTAACTCTATTTTTTTTTCATTTTTATTCGTCAAATTAGTTTTTTCTGGTTGTTGAACATATCATAATTGTTATATCGTTCATGATTGATCGATTTGTTTGTTTTTATTCATTTCGTTATTTACGGAAGAATTGATTTGGGTGAGTTGGGTTGTTTTGTGATTGTGTGAAAGAGGGGAGGAATGGAGGCTTGATTTCTATTTTTGTTTTGTTTTTATTTTTTACTTTAAATGAAATAAATAAAAACCAAAATTCCAAATTAAAATATGGAAAAAATTGAACTTTTAACTGGTTATAGGTCATTTAACTTGTTTAAGGTAAAAAGTTTGTCTCATAAAAAATCAGCTACTTTTAAATTAAAACTAGTTAGTGGGCTCGGGCTATGCTTCGGGTAAGAAAATATTTCATTTATTAATATAATGCTTTATGATAATAACACTAAATACAACTTAGCCGAGTGGTTAAAACTTTACTTTATGTACTTGAGGTCTCGAAATCAAACCCTATACTATGCAATATCTTAATTTTTTGTTGTACATGGATTACATGAACTAAAACTCCCTAGGGAGAGCGTCACGTGGCACAGTTTCTTGTTTTCGCACGCCCTTTAATATATTTGTATAGATTAGGCAATCACAATATTAAAAAGAGAATTAGACTTAGTCACAAATAATCATAGATAGACTTTAAAATGGGAAGACCAAGCAAAAATTGGCTTATTTAAAAACAATTTTTCCTAAAATTTATTACATCTGGTCTAGCATGTATATATAAGTAATCTATTGTACAATTGATATGACAACAATAACCAAATAATTAAATTATTTTTGTAATTAAATATTAGTATACTAAGTTTTATTAAAATTAGCCTCTTTAAGTAGCTAAATATTGCTATTCAAAAAAAAAAAAAAAAGTAGCTAAATATTGTATATAACATAGACAATATACGTACCTTATGACAAGTACAATATAAAACAAAGATTATTGCATATATTGTGAATCAAACTATTAGGAACAATGGTTAAATATGATAAAATTAGCAAACAACATTTTCATATAATATGAATAAGTTTCAAAATCTATCATACACGTATCATCAATTATCATAGGAAATATGGAAAGAAAATTATTTTCATACTTGAACTGATTGGTGCTAAACTGAACTGATTGGTGTTGAACTGAACTGAACTAAATCATAGTAATTATTTTTTTAGTTTGTACAAGTATGGGAGATTAGGAGTTCGAATCCTCCATTCCCCAATTTGTATCATTTTTTCCCCTTACAACTCAATGTGAAAAAGGCCCAAATAATTTTATTTTTTTTTAATTTAATTTTCCCTTTTCTTTTTTTTCTTTTTTTCTCACGTGGTATTGCAACTCCCTTCTTTTAATTCTCTTCTTTTGTTTTGTTTTCTTTGATTCTTTTAATAATCTGTTTGTTGGTTTGGACCAATAAGCAAATGCGTACCAATGGGCCTTGCTCCATCTCTTTTCTTAGGCTAAAATAACTACATGAAATAAAATACTCTAATTAGTTGAAAATAATATTAATATTATTAATAATAAGTAACTGCTCAAAAGTATAAATTAAGAACTAAATTTGACAAGTTTATGAGAAGAAAGAAACAATATGATTTTATTAAGGTGTGTTTAATAATGAACGATGACTACAATATATATATATATATATATATATATACATATATATACATATACATATACATATATATACATATACATATACATATATACATATACATATACATATATATACATATACATATACATATATATACATATACATATACATATATATACATATACATATACATATATATATATATATATATATATATATAGGGTTGGGTTCTAGTGAGAACCCTCTTATGGTGAGAACCGTGAGAACCACTTAAAATAAGCAAAAACTTCCTAAAATGAGCAAAAAAAGTAACAAACGAGCAAAAATATAAAATGAGTAGAAAACATTAAGTTATCAAAAACGTAAAATGTACAAAAATGTAAAGAAGAAAAACGTAAAATGAGCATAAAAAAGTTCAATGAGAAAAAAAAGTAAAATGACCAAAACGTAAAATGAGCAAAAACGTTGATAAATGAGCACAAAGTTGTTAAATGAGCAAAACCATAAAATAAGTGAAACAAAAATTGAGCAAAAATGTTATGAAATGATCAAAATCTTCGTAAAATGAGGAAAAATGAGTGGTTTTCACGGTTCTCACCATAAGGGTGGTTCTCATATGAACTTAAACCTATATATATATATATACATATATATATAAGAGTACATAGAAATTTCTACCCGGAAACCATCTTCAAATTATATATTATTCGTAATACTTATCTGAGATAAATCATAAAAGATAATTAATATCCTAAAGATATTTATGATATCTTTAGTATCCTAAATAAGGGATTATATATGAAATTAGACATTTATCAATATCGTTTACGCGTTGTAATCTTGTTTCGTATAATTGTGTGATATTAATGTTGATACTCACATGTTTTTTCCCTCGCTTTCTTATATATTGTATTGTACAATTGTACTTGCTTCAGAGGAGTGAGCAAGTTATTAGAAGACTTATTTGTTCAGTTGCAAACTTGTAACTGAACCTTTATCGAAGCAAGAACAAGGGATGGATGTTCCAAAAGAATTTTTTTTGAAAGACTACAAGAAGCCGGCTTACTATTGCGATACTGTATGCATCTTTTGCTAACCCCATCTGCCATCTATGGTGAATTTTTCTAAGTTAGTTGCTGTTAACGCACTTATTTGTTGAATCAGGTGGAATTAAAATTTGTTTTGAATGAAGATAAGACCCATGTATACTCAAAAATTTATGTCGTCCGTGCTGATGAAGGTGTAATACTAAGTTAATGATCATTAATATTACTATGTATGCTTAATGACTTTATGCTTAACTCGTGTCTTCTCGTCATCAGCCTCTGGATCTTCTCCCCTAGTCTTGGATGGGAGTGATTTGAAGCTTATCTCTGTCAATGTTAATGGAAAACAGCTAAACGTATGTTATATATATTCATTTTATTTTTAATTTCGTCATCTTACTTGGTTTCAATGCTACATTTGGATATTCTATTGTGGTCTCTATTATGTACCCATAGAGACATAGGGTCCAGTCTTTTGAAATTTTCCTGGTGCAAAACTGATTGTTTCAACTTAATCTGATTTAGATACATTTTTGTACATTTGTGTTTGTTTAGGAGGGAGATTTTTACGTCGATTCTTGCCATCTGACACTTCCATCACCACCAACTGGTAAATTCACATTAGAAATTGTTACTGAGATATACCCTCAAGACAACGTGTCATTGGAGGTGAGGAATGCTCTATCTTGAAAATTGCACTCTTTATTTTAATTGGTAATTGCTCTTTTTAGTGTTAATGGTTTGTGATACATATCACTAACTAGCCATTTTTTGTTGCAGGGTTTATACAAATCTTCTGGAAATTTCTCCACTCAGTGCGAAGCAGAGGGTTTCCGGAAAATAACTTTCTTTCAGGTTGATTCATTTAGTCAATTTTTGAATAATGTGATAAAAAGGATGCTTTCTAGTCATATATTTTTATTGAAAGCACATCCTTTTGGTGTTGACAGGATCGTCCTGATATAATGGCAAAATACACCGTTCGTGTGGAAGCTGATAAAACCAAGTATCCTGTGTTACTGTCTAACGGAAATCTCATTGGTCAAGGGGACATTGAGGTGTGCTTTAAAAATTTAGGCATTGATGTATTCTGTGGACTGCAGCTAAGTTTCATTATAAACATTATGGTGTTCTAATAACTTATTAATTGTGACAGGGAGGCAGGCATTTTGCTCTTTGGGAAGACCCGTTCAAAAAGCCATCATATTTATTTGCCTTAGTTGCTGGGCAGTTAGAGAGTAGAGATGACACATTTGTTACTCGTTCTGGCCGCAAGGTCACTCTCAGGATCTACACTCCCTCGGAGGACTTGCCAAAGACGATACATGCCATGCATTCTCTTAAGGCAGCCATGAAGTGGGATGAGGACGTCAGTTCTCTATTATTCACCAATTCCTCTTTTGAAGCTCTTGGTTACATGTCATTTTGACATCTTTATTATTTCTGTACAGGTTTTCGGTTTGGAGTATGACTTGGACCTGTTTAATATTGTTGCTGTTCCAGACTTCAATATGTAAGATTTGTTTTTGAAATGAATGAATCACTTGCAGGTTCTTTCTCTTGGTTGTTTTGTTCTTTTAGTTTGGAATAAGACACTAAGCTGTTTTTTTAAAATGCTTTGTAGGGGAGCCATGGAGAACAAAAGTTTGAATGTATGCTTCTGGAGAATTTGGCCTTATACTTCAGTGCTTGACTGTGTTCGTGAAACAATTTAATTAGTGAAACTGAATATGCTTTTTCTTGGCAGATTTTCAATTCTAAGCTGGTTTTGGCATCTCCAGAAACTGCCACTGATGCAGATTATGCTGCTATTCTACGCGTTATTGGTCATGAGGTATGCTTCCACTAAACTTTACTAGTTAAATTGCTCTTTTTGAGTTTAGCTTGAACTAATTTATGGTGCTTTTGTGTTAATTGTTGTCTCAACTCAGTACTTCCACAACTGGACTGGTAATAGGTAAGTCTTTTCTTTTGAAACCTTGCTTTTACACAGATCTCAGTGCTTTGTAGATCTGTTTGCTGTTTGCACTTCTATCAATACTCTGACATAAAATCTTCTGCAGAGTAACATGCCGGGACTGGTTTCAGCTCAGCCTAAATGAAGGACTAACTGTCTTTCGTGATCAGGTATTTCTTTGGTGGATCATAAACAGTGTTTGTAGCTTGGAGAGCTGATTTCCTCTTTGTTTCTGTTGCTTATAAAATGTATATCGTCATTTAGGAATTTTCATCTGACATGGGAAGCCGTACTGTGAAGCGGATTGCTGATGTCTCAAAGCTCCGGAATTATCAATATGCTGAGGTTACCTTTTTATCTGACACTTAGAACCTGGATTGTTATCCTTACCTATAAAAAGTTGCAGGAAGAATACTTTCCAATTAGGGTCAATACGTTCCAATAAGTGTAATAGGTCCTTTTGCAACAAAAAGTGAGTTCACAAATAATCCTCTGCATATGTTAAGATAAGGGCCAACTAATTCATATAGATGAGAATAAGTTGAAAAGAACAAAGAATTAGACTCTTTGCTAATATCATGATTCAACAATTTTTTTATGATCTTCATCTGATGATTGATTCGATATGATTGTGGATGTATATTTCACCATATGAAGTGGTTTATCTCTCATTTCTCAGGATTCTGGCCCTATGGCTCATCCTGTGCAACCACATTCTTACATTAAGGTACGTGTTATTTCACTTTGACTCCCTTTATTCTGATAATTTTTGCTGAGCTAATGAATTTGCCTTTTGCCTTCTTTGTAGATAGAAACCTTGTGCACTGGTAATATTTAATTTGTTATGTTTCTGTAATACTGTTTTTTTTTTCTTTTTAAGCAAATGGCTCTTCTTGTTAATTGTTTCACTGATTTGCTTTTATGTGACCTTGTCCTTATATTGGAATCTGTTCTGGTAATTTCGGATTCATGGAAACTGTAGTCACGGTATGGCTTTGCATATATGTACTCTTTTCTTTTTTCAATAGTTTCTCATTTGCTGTTTTTCTAGTTTAGAGAATCCATTAAGCCTTTAGTTTTTAATTAATTTAATTATTTGAACATTACAGGTCTATGAGAAGGTGCGAACATTTTCATTTTGATATCCTCTCTTTAGAGTTTAGACAAAGATGAACATAGTTGAAGAAAACCTGGTAAAATTTACGTTAATGTAATTTTGATAAGATAAATTGTATTCTTTTCCTGCCTTTGTCCAACAGGGAGCAGAAGTAGTCCGGATGTATAAAACTTTACTGGGGAGCCAAGGATTTCGAAAGGTAAAAACGATTAATCAAGGTTAACTAGCTATTAGAAAAACATCATTGATATGTCTCTCTTTAAGTTTAACTTGCCTTCAATCTTAGGGTATGGATTTGTTTGTTGAGAGGCATGATGGACAAGCCGTAACTTGTGAAGATTTTTATGCTGCCATGAAGGATGCAAATAATGCAGATTTTGCAAATTTCATGCTTTGGTGCGTTTTTTGTATTTCCTGATAATTGGGTATCTGCTGCAACATATTTGTGATTGTTAAAGTATTTATGACCAAAGTTATCAATTGCAAAAGGTACTCGCAAGCTGGCACACCAGTTGTGAAAGTCACTTCATCTTATGATGCTGAGAAGCACACATTTGCATTGAAATTTAGGTACAGTCACTAATAGATTCTTTTCTGTTTTTCTCGTTACCACTATTGCTTTGCTGATCATTCTACTAATCTGATACCTTGGGTGGGACAAATTTTTAGCCAAGAGGTGCCACCAACTCCTGGCCAGCCTGTCAAAGAGCCCATGTTCATTCCAGTTGCAATGGGTTTACTAGATTCTCATGGCAAGGACATGCCCCTTTCGTTGGTTTTGCATGATGGCAAACTGGAGACACTTGCTGTTGGTGGTCAGGCTGTCCACACAACTGTTCTTCGAGTAACAAAGGTCTAGCTGATAGATTCTTACTCTTTGATAGCTTCCCTTTGTTATTCCTATAAAATTACAAGACAAAAATCGTCTTCTAATACCTTTTTCGTTACGATTTTTTCACAAGACCTGGCCTATCACTTTACAAGTGAATCTGTGATAAAAAGTTTATTTTATCTGAATTTATTGTTACAGTCACATATATTGATGCATCGTGTTTGTTATACAACATTGTTTTACGTTGAAGTTTGTTTTAAATACCTTGCAGAAGGAAGAAGAATTTGTGTTCTCTGAGGTATTTGAACAACCAGTTCCTTCTTTGTTAAGGGGCTTCAGCGCACCTGTTCGTCTCGAATCTGATCTGTCTGATAATGATATCTTTTTCCTCCTAGCCCATGATTCAGATGAATTCAACCGGTACATATATTTTTATGTATAGTATATCTACTTGTAATTATTCTCAAGCTTGATAAATAATGAATTTTATTTCACTACTACTACATTATGCTGCAGTTGGGAGGCCGGACAGATTCTGGCCAGAAAGTTGATGCTCAGCTTAGTTGCAGATTTCCAACAAAACAAGCCTCTACTTTTAAACGCTAAATTTGTTGAAGGGCTCAAAAGCATTCTCTGCGACAATAGTTTGGATAAAGTAAGAGACCCATTTGTTATACGTCCTCCGTTTTTTTTCACTCGCACCATTTTCCTTTTTTGGAAGTTGCAATATGCTTGCACCATTGCATTACCAATTTTTGTAATTGCACGTGATCACCATATTTTCTCTCCTACATATTGCTATTCAATTGCATATTTGGGGAGCAGAACACTCTCTTTCCTCCTTTCTTAATTCCTGTGCACCTCTTCAATGGTGTGAGTAAAAAAAAGCGGAGGAAGTATTATGTTAAACATTATGTAATTCTTCGGCATAATGAGTCTATGTTACTTCGACACCCTCATCTCCCTCAAAAATCGAGTATGGTATCGTGTCCGACACAACACGACACTTGGATACTTCTTTTTTAACTAGAAACTTGACTTTTTTTTACAAATTGACCGAGTCGGATACTTGGACACCCGTATCCGAGTAGACACCTAAACCGTGTCTGGGTAACATAGATGAGAAGTCATGTGCTGATGATGGTTCTGGTTTATCCCTCATGATAGGAATTCATCGTAAAGGCTATGACTCTCCCTGGTGTGGGGGAGATCATGGATATGATGGAAGTTGCAGACCCTGATGCTGTTCATGCAGTCCAAACTTTCATCAGGAAGGAGCTTGCTTTGCAGCTGAAAACTGACTTCCTCCGCACAGTATGTCATTCAAACATAGTTTAGTTATTTATATACACCATTTTCATAATTACCAAATTGAACCTTTTCTGGAATCTAACTGTTTTTTTATTGGATTACAGGTCCAAGAAAACAAGAGCTCTGAGCAATATGAATTTAACCACCTTAATATGGCTAGACGGGCACTAAAAAACATTTCACTTGGTTCGTTTGTAATTTATAACTTATGTTTAATCTGCTTTTGGATATGATTTAGGCTCCGTTTGGTAGGGCGTAAAACGTTTTTCCGGAAAACTGTTTTCCCCCATTTTCAGTTTTACATTGTTTGGTTGGCAAAAGAGTGTAAAACCATTTTCCATTGGGGTAAAATTACTCTCCCAATAATGGAAAACTGTTTTCCTTATCTCTCTTGTACATTTTTCTCACTACCTCCTTATTTTCCCTTTCATTTTCCTTTCATTTCATCATTTTCCTTACATGAAACCAAACAACAGAAAACTAATTTTGGAATTGTGTTTTCCATTGTAAATTGTTTTCCATGAAAATCATTTTACATTGAAAATGTTTTACGCCCTACCAAACGAAGCCTTAGGCTTTGGTTTGCTTATATGATATAATATTTGGACATACTGCAGCATATCTTGCATCACTTGAAGACCCAGAATGCACTGAGCTTGCACTGAATGAATACAGGACTGCAAGGAACATGACAGATCAATTTGCAGCTCTAGTAGCGATAACCCAGAACCCTGGTAAACATCATGACGAAGTTTTGGCTGACTTTTATAACAAGTGGCAGCATGACTATTTGGTAAGTTCCCTTTGTGCCCCTTCCCCTTCTAGGAAGTATGTCAAACTTTTAGAGTACTCTCTTCTCGAGTACTTGTTTTTTAATCTGACTGCCAATTTAAGTATATAAAATATTAATGTGAATTTCTTTTATATACTAGATTATTATGATGATATAAGCTGGAAATATTCAGTCTTTATATTACAAAAAATACTGACTATATATATATATGTATATTGTTCCTTTGTTTGAAAAGGTTGTCAACAAATGGTTTGCACTCCAAGCAATGTCAGACGTTCCTGGCAATGTCGAGAATGTTAAGAAGCTACTTGACCACCCGGCATTTGACCTTCGTAATCCAAACAAGGTCTACTCTTTGATTGGTGGATTTTGCGGGTCCCCTGTAAACTTTCATGCCAAAGATGGATCAGGATACAAATTCTTGGGAGAGTTCGTGGTCCAGCTAGACAAAACAAACCCTCAGGTTTTTGTTTTTCTCATTGCAATGAAGATTAATATTAGTATGCTTAAAAAAAGTTCACACCTTTCTTTGAATTTATTGGTTTTATTTATTTATTGGGAATTCAAATTAACTAATGGCCTGGGAGATGTTAGAACTAGAAAGCTATTATAAATAATGGTGTTTTATTATAAGCAGTTAGGGCATTGTTAAATCCACTTTAACCTTTTCAATCTTGTATTGCGCTTAAGGTGACTTCAAGGATGGTGTCCGCTTTCTCTGGATGGAGACGTTATGATGAAACCCGTCAAAACCTTGCAAAGGTAAATCAAATGAATTATGTCACCCTTTGGTTTTGCTATGGGTTGCATTTTGCCTGACGTGATTTTATATGTTGCATTTTCAAATATCAGGCACAGCTGGAAATGATTATGTCTACAAATGGAATATCTGAAAATGTTTTTGAGATTGTTTCCAAGAGTTTGGCAGCTTGATAATTTTAATCCTAGAATAGTGGTTGATGTTCTTTTACTACAAAACTAGCTTAGCCTCGTGCGCCGTGCGTTGCACGATATATATAATTGTTATTTTTTTTGGAAAAAATTGTACCCATAATCTCATTAAAATTTTGTTAAACTTCATTAAATTTTGAATAAAGCAATTGTTATTTAGTTTTAAAACTTAAATAATAACATTATATGTTAAAGGATGCATTTATTATAAAGCAAGTGTGTTTCTTTTCAAATAGTACTCCTTTTGTTTTTTTTAATATTTGTTATGGTTGGAATATTGGGTACAAGGAAAGAGAAACTTTGATTATGAAAAATCTTTAGGTTATAAAAGAAAAAACATAGTTATATGAGATCTTGTTAGATTTGTCTAATGTGTAGTTTTTAAATATCAAAATTTTGCAATTTTTTATAAAGTCTAGTGGAAAATATTAAGTTTTAAACAAGTGCATTGAAAACCGTGCAAAAAGTAAATGTAACAAACTTTTAAAAACGAAGGGAGTAGTATAGATTTTCCTTGTTCCTATACTCTCTACTTTCTGTTGGGATAAACTTCATACAAGTACGAGTTTTACACCATGATTTGAGCTCTAGCTAGAAAATTTTTGCTGTTTCGAAAAATAGTATTGGTTTTCTTCAAGGGCCACCTCAAAATAAACTTTTTCTAATGGTGGTTTGATTTGCATATGGTAAGGAATATATAATTATATATGGACTTTGATATGAAAATATACACGGTGAAGTTTGTCTAATTGCAAATACTTTTTTTTTGTAAAAATATGGAAAAATTGTGCATAACCACCTTGTGAAATACACTTTTTCAAAATAACTACTTTTTCTTTACTTTTTTTTTTAATAACCACCTTATCATTCCTATTTTATTTTAAATCACTACTTGTTAATGGTTTTGGCCCTAATAAGTTAGTTGTGGGGCCCACATCCGTAATTTTCCTTCCTTTGCCCTAATTCCCTATAACACTCCCTTTCTGTTCTGAATATTTTTTTTAATCAGTGCCATTTTTTAAATTATACATTCGTACTTAATTTAATAAATAAATTATTTTAAATTTTTTTTTTTTCAAATTATGAAAACTTCCTACAAAAGCATTTTCAGCTACCTTAACTTAGTACCTTTTGGGTGGGACAATCCCACACAAAAAACAAAAATTGGGAGCTGTTGAAAAATGTAGATCTTTTGATTTCTTGAGAAAGTAAATCTGCAAACAATAATCAATGGCATTGTCAAAACTTTAATGAAAATTTACTTAGCGATTCTCTTCCCACAAATTGCAATAAAAATGTAGATCTTTTGATTTCTTGAGAAAGTAAATCTGCAAACAATAATCAATGGCATTGTCAAGAGTCGGTGGTTCACGGGATTCTGCAATTCACACCAAGTATCGCATTTCGCATATGTTCTTCATCGATGCGAGAGCCGACTGCCATAATAGGCGAATATTTGATGGGGTTAAAAAACATTTTGGACATACTCAAGGGTCCTGAGATACGATGAGGGGTGATTTGGGTCGATTTCAAGGGCCATAATAGGCGAATGTGCCTAATCTTTCTTTTCTTCTTTTGGTGAGGTTGAGATGGCAACTATATCAAACCAAGTGATATGATTTCCCATTTAAAACATATCCATCCAACCAACAATCCACTATACAGGGTGTTTTGGATCAATTTGAAGTGACATAACTTGCGAATTTACCTACTCTTTCTTTCTCATCTTTGGTGTTATTGAGATCCCACCTATATTGAATCGAGTGATAGGACTTTCCATGTACAACTATGCATCCAAGCACTATATGGGGCATTTTGAGTTGATTTCAAATGTCATGCTTTGAGAAAGTGCCTACTCCTTCTTTCTCATCTTTGGTGTCTTTGAGATCCCACCTATATTGAACCAAGTGATAGGAATTCCCATGTACAACTATGCATCCAAGCACTATATGAGGCGTTTTGGGTCGATTTCAAATGTCATGCTTTGAGAGAGTGCATACTTCTTCTTTCTCATCTTTGGTGTCTTTGAGATCCCACCTATATTGAACCAAGTGATAGCAATTCCCATGTACAACTATGCATCCAAGCACTATATGGTGCGTTTTAGGTCGATTTCAAATGTCATGCTTTGAGAAAGTGTCTACTCCTTCTTTCTCATCTTTCGTGTGGTTGGGATCCCACCTATATTGAACCAAGTGATAGGATTTCCCACGTACAACTATGCATGTAGCCTCTGGCCTCTTGCCATCCTACCTCTTGCCCTCGTGCCTAAGTGCAAAAGTGACAAAAGTGCATTGTGCTTTAATACTTAGTGCTAAGTGTGCGCGCGCGCGAATGTGTGTGCAGCGTCAAGCACACCACCAAGCACTATATGAGGCCCAACAACCCCATGCAACCCGCGAGAACGATGCACCACCGAGCACAATGCAATACGAAGAATCAAGCTACAATGCGCCACGTTTCATGCACCAGAAGGGCGCGGTGCATCGTAACACACCATGCACACCACCAAGCACCAAGCACTAAATGGGGCCCAACCACCCCATGCACCTCGCGGGCGCGGTGCACCATCGAGCACCACGCAATTCGAAGAATCAAGCTATCATGCGCCACCAAGAGCCAAATGGGGCCCAACCGTTTCATGCACCACAAGGGCACCGTGCAAGGTGCAAGCACCAAGCACCAAGCAGCCATGGCTATGGGCAGACCTAGAGCATCATCTATCACTACCTAAAGAGGTTGAGTGGGAAAATGGTATTTCCCCAATGAACACACTTTTGACAGTAGAATCACACGGCCTTTTACTCACAAAAATGATATAATAGTGTCCAGGTTTTTTTCATGAATCCACTATATATGACATGAAGTTTTTTTTGGTATTTTTTTCTGGAAAAAAAAACATTTTTTGTGGAAAATGGGCTAAATGTTGCGAAAATTAGAGAAAATAACGAAAAATAGAGGGAAAATAGGGAAAAATCTGGAAAAATTTATAAAAAATACTTTGGGACGTATACTTAATTTATGTATTTTTTTTTCTGGAAAGAATCATATTTTATGTGGAAAATGGGCCAAATAAGGCGAAAAATAGAGAAAAATAGAGGGTAATTTGAGAAAAATCTGGAAAAATATGTTTCGACGTGTACTTAATTTACGTATTTTTTTTTCAAAAAAATAATACATTTTAATGGGAAATGGGCAAAATTAGCCAAAAAAAAGTGAAATATAAGGGAAAAAACTTGAAAAATATTTCACGCCCCCCCCCCCGGTGCTGGATGATCCCCCGGATTCCTCGGACTTTCATTCCCTGTCCACTTTTGCCTTCCCTTGGCTCGTTCGGCACGACCCTAGCTAGGTCTAGGAGAGCCTCCAAACGGCACCACATGACCCTTCCACGGCACAAGTGTGCCTTCAAAGGGCCTCCCACGACCGTGGGAGGCACCCCATGGGAACCGGTGCCCAGGCCCCACGGGCGTCCATATTCGTGTACTATAATCCACGATTTTTCCAGTTTTCGGGCCATTTTCCGACTTCTGGGGCCCGCCAAGTTTTTTCGTCCCGGACCTCCCTAGGGTCTCCGGGGTGCCCAAGGATCCCCCATGGGGCCTCAGACCTTCATTTCCTTCCCACTTTTGCCTTCCCTTGGCTCGACCCACGCTCGGCCCTAGGAGGGTTTCCGGATGGCTCCCCATTCCCCCTTCTAAGGCACGGGTGTGTGATTATTTATATGTATATTGTAATCATGTCATATGCGTGTATATTGCTATAGCCGTATATTGGGAGTTTGGCCCTGAATATTCCTTCGGGCCAAAAGTGGGATTTTATCCTTTAATCAGTAAAAACCCTAAAAACGACAATCTTTTCCTCATTTTATGGGAGCTTCATATTGGTCCACGTGTCTCTATGTGAGCCTTTGGTTTTTTAGACTACAACAAGATCGGTGAAAAGGGAACTGTATTTAAGATGATGATGTTATATATATATATATATCATCATCATCATATAATAACAATAATATCTAAGAAGTAAATTAATATTACTATTTTAATAATTAGATTTTAATAATATAATAATATTTAGTAATAAAAATAATGATTGGGTCGGACCGTCCAAAATTGCATCATAACCCGTTTTGACGCGATTTGATTGGTTTATGGGCTAAAAAACGTGAGTTATATTTGTGCTTTTGACCTAAACCATATTCCTCCTAATAATAATAGTAATAATAATGAGTAAAGCTATAATAAACAAAATAATATATAGAAATAATAATAATAATAATAATAATAATAATAATAATAATAATAATAATAATAATAATAATAATAATAATACTTAATAATAATGATATAAAAATAAGTAGTAGTAATAATAATAATAAGAAGAATAAGAATAATTAGTAAAACAAATTAGACCAACATAATAATAATATTTAACAAAATGGTTATAAAAGAATGGAGCTAAGCTGAACTGAACATTTTGTAAAATAGAGACAATCATGGTAGAATATAAAGAGAACCTCATGTTAAACATTTACAAATATTAATAATGACTTATTTTATTAGCAAATGGTTATAGTTTTTGAAAACTATAAGATTGAAGTAATATGCAACCAAAATCTAATAGGAGAAATATAATATGTGAAATAAATATTCTTTTGGGATATGATCGGATCGTAGAGTCGTAGGATCGTATTAAGATACTACCATGTTATTTTTTGTAGTTGGGTAGGATCGAAAGATCCTACAAAATTAAGATCCTACGTAGGATCAGGATCGATAAGGTCCTTTCAGATCGTAAAATTGTATGATCGTAAGATTCTGATCAGGATTCTAACAACAATGTCTGCTAGTCAAAGGGCCACGGTAAAAAAACACAACCCTTGGGTCCCTTTTGACTGCAATCCTTGGGCTTTTTTTTCTCTAATAATAGAAACCTAATAAATAATGGTCCAAAAAAAATAAAATAAGCAGTTGTGAAATTGACTGGAAACGTTATAATGAAAATGAATTGGATTACAAGCTTAACTAAAAAGTGATTCTAATTAGCTAGCATAACTGAAAACTTTTAGTGAGAAGATAACTACCATCAAACAAAGGACAACAATGCAAACAAGATAAATATGAGAAATCATCTAGGTGGGAAACCAAAGTTCTGGTAATACAATTGACAAAAACCAAAGATCATTGAAGTTGCATCTTTAGCTCATGATATTCAGGCTCTTTGTAGTAAATTTCTCCTCTGCACGATCCATAAGGTAAGTAGAGAAGTAGTGGCTCCCGCTCATGTATTAGAGAAGTAGTGGCTCCCGCTCATGTATTAGCTACTGCAGTCAGATTAGGTAGACTTATCTAGTTTTCAAGTTTGTACTTGTTGTCAAAAAAAAAAAAAAAAAAGAAAATCAAATCACTGTACAAATAAAAAACCCAAAACAAGAAGCTAAGTGAAATATCATAAATAATATGACGCAAAACACTGCATAAAATCTCTAGGCGAGCAATAATTAGCATGAAAGAGGATAAAGAGGGTAGAAAATGAGGAAGGGAGGAAAATAAAAATAGTTAAAATTACGTTCACTAGTACGGAATCAATGATTTGCGTCGGATGCGAGGCGCCCATTTACGTCGGACATGGGTCCGCCGGTATAGGCCTCTGTTGGAACACAAGGTGACACTCAAGAAAGAGGGGGTTTGAATTGAGTGACGAATTCTAACACAGTGCCAGACACTGTGTGAAACGCTCGTAAATTTCTGTTTTGAGTTTTACACAAGGTGACACTCTAGAAAGGGGGGGGGGGTTGAATTGAGTGACGAATTCTAATCGATTTTCGCAAAACCTAGGTTATGGCACAATGCCAGACACTGTGTGAAATGCTCGTAAATTTCTGTTTTAAGTTTTTGCGAAAATTGAAACTAAAACTATATTAAACCAATACTCAAACTCAAGATATAACGTGGTTCAATATCACCTCTGAGATCTACGTCCACAAGAAAAAAAAACTCTTTTATTTCTTTAAATCCTAAAATATCAACCTCTTGATACAATAAGAATTCTTTCACTACTAACCCTAATAGTGACCCCCAACACTTAACTCTAAGTGTTGACACTCTCTATAATTGTAAGATTACAGAAATAAAATGATCGTCAACTATGTGCTTCTTATTCAAGCAATTTCGAGGACAATTACAATCGTTGAATAGTTACTTAAATTGACTCTGAACAATGCTATACTTTGTGCCTTAGGAAACTGTTTTCAGCTCTTAATATCTCCGATTATTTTCTCTGAAAACGTGAGTTATGAGAATGAATTATAAACCCTTTTATAGTACATGTGGACGAAAATCCTTCAAAATATATTTATCTTTTACTCCTTAATTTAAGGGATAAGGATTGATAGAAAATCCTTCAAAAAATATTTATCTTCTACTCCTTAATTTAAGGGATAAAACTTTCCTTTTTAGAAAAACAAACTTTATCCTTTTTCATCTTTATCTTAAATTCTAAAAAGATAAGTTTTCCTTAAATCAATGTTTATCTATATCTTTGATAACCAATGGACTTTCTTTTTATCTCATACTCTTTGTTTTATATCAAAAATTCTTTTTTCTAAAAACTATTTTCGAAAACCTTATTTTTTATCAAAAACAATTTTATACTCGGTTTTTTCAAAATTACGTTTTAATGAAAAATTATTTTATAAAACGTTTTTATTAAAACTTTATTATTTTTAATAAACTTGCTTTTCGAATATCTTTTTCCTTTTATATAGTTGTATAAAATTAACATAGTTATATATTTCCTTAACTCTAAGAAAATAATAATTATCCTAACTTTATATTACTATTTTTTCGGCACATAATATATCACCTAGTCCTAGCATATTACAACTCGCATATAGTAACTAAACTTAGGAATATAAACTTGGACTTCAATCTTGATTCTTCATTTCTTCAAAGTCTTCATTTATTTATTCCTTTCTCAAACATATGTCACAAACTTGTCACAAACTTTCATACCATAACATATTATATTATTTTTCATCATCAAAAATCAACATGCATATGCACAACAGCCTCGATGCAAATCAAGATACAGGATCTGCGTCGGATCAGAACACGATGCAAATCCTAAGATATTTGTCGGACTGTGCGCAAGGTGCGACGCACATGACTCCATCACCCAACGTTGGCACAAGCAAATGAATGTCATCTGTGTCAAACACATGGTAATATGCGACGCACATAATAGTCATCTGCGTCAGACATGTTGCAACATGCGACGCACATAACAGTCATCTGCGTCAGACATGTTGCAACATGCGACACACATGGTAGCTTTTCTCTCGTTGTTGCTAGTTCAGAGAAATGAGAAATGTTGATTTTCTTTCGTCCATTGGCACATTACATAAATTGAAATGAAGAGAATAGGAATTAATAACTTAATTATTATAGAGTTTAAAACCATTCCATTCAGATCAACAAGCAACAAATCTAGTAATTGAAATGAATCGAAGTACAAAACGAAATATAAAAATAGAACCCAAAAACAAAATCAAATCTAATACAAAAGAATCCTAAAAATTCATGTCTCTGAAACAAAATTAAAAAATATAATCCAAAGAAACAGAATTAGATCTAATACAAAAAAAACCCTGAAATCTAAAGCAATCGATAATACAATCTAGGTGACTTAATTTCGTTGATTCTTCAATCTTCACCGTCATCTTCAACTTTCTAGTTGCGACCGACGTTAGTCGCCATTCGCCTTTGTTAGAGATGTTGCAGATCTAAGAGCAAAATGAAGAGAGAGGGAGGGAAAGAGAGAGAGAGAGAGAGAGAGAGAGAGAGAGAAAGAATGAATCCTAGAGAGAATGAAAAAGATTAAAAGAAATCAGATCTAAAAAATGAAAACAAGAAAACCGAACATTCAATAGTAAACATTCATAACTTGTAATTTTCAACTAGGTAAACAAAAAAAAGGCGAAAATTCAAAAGTGAGAAAAAGAATCAAAAGTCAACTCAAAAAATTAAGAAAAAATCAACAATAACAAAAAGAAATTGAGAAAAAAATTAAGGTTAATTACCAGTGATCTGAGAATGAATTCGTGTTGATGCGCGTTCGTCTGTTTTCACTCGATATTCTTGCTTGGATTTCGGTTTGTGTTCAGACATGGTTGAAGATAATCCTAAAGATGAGAAGAAATCAAAGTAAGTCTCGAAGAAGAAGGGAGGAAGATTAAAGAAGGGGAGGTGATGAGCGACGTTCAGAGAGAGAGAAAAAGGAGTTTTAGGTCATAGGGTGAGACGGGGAGTTTTAGGTTAGAGGGTGAGATGGGGATATTCGATTTGTTAGGGCTCGAAAATAAGGACGTTATTGGATGAAAAAGTAATACCTCCAAGTGATTTGCGTCGAATGGACCAGGGGGTCCAACACAAATCAACCTTTAGCAACGCACCTTAATGACGTGCGACGTAGATAGGGCCTCAAATTTTGTTACTTGGATGCAGCGATGTGCGTCGGATGGGCCTCAGAGTCCGACGCACATCTTTGTATCTGAGCTATATGCGTCGCACTTCATGAGGATCCGACGCATATGGCTCGTATATGGTGCTTGTGAGCAGTTGTTTTGCGTCGTACTCTGGCTCCCATGCGACGCAAATTAGGTTTTTGCGTCGTTTTCGTTGTAGTGCAACACACTTGGGGGGACGCAAATTGTCCTTTTTCTAGTAGTGGTTTAGCAACAAAAATACGTTTCATGCAATTAGTTTGAAGGTAATTATAACTAAAATAATTTCAAAAAATTAGGGTTTTTTCAATAATACAAGCAAGAAATTATCAAAGTAAATCAGAAGGGAAAACCATCAAAAGCTCCATCTAAACAAGATCTGACGAAACGGAGATGAAAATAGCCTGTAAAATTCAAAATTTGAAGCCCTAATCTAATGTCATAGCTATAAGATAAATTTAGTCAGAAAAAATTTGAATCCCTAATCTAATTTCGTAGCTATAACACAAATAAAACGTTGAATCGAAAATTTCAACACCATAATTAGAATTGAATCAATACTCTCAAATTGATGATACGATACGAAGAAATCCATCAAAATTTGCAATCAAAAACTTACACTGATGCTAGAGCGTGAGAGAGTATATGCTAAAAAATCAAAATACTATGACGAATTCTCAAGAATTTCCATATGAAAAGGAGAGAGAATGAGTGAGTAAAAGAGTAGACAGCTAACTGCTGCATGGATTTTGTTTGAGTAGTGGAAACGTTATTTGTTTCCTTAGGTTTTTGACCGGAAGTAACTTGGGGGGGGGGGGAGGTGTTTCCCTGAAGTATTCGTAATTGTTACTTTTTTTTTTGTAAAGATAGCAACAAATCATATGGCAATATTAAAAGTCGTACAATCCAAGTTTAGAAACGGCGTGCAATAACTGTGGGGGGGGGGAGATCCTAGTTACAGCCCATTCTAACTGCAAAGTTCTAGAAGCTTAAGCTAGAGCATCCGTCGATTTGTTAAACTCCCTGCGACAATACTGAATCTTCACCTCTGGATATCTACTGCTCCACTGCCTACAAACGGACACCAAGTTGGATAATCTGTCAGAATGACTCGTGTTGTCAATGATCTCAACTGCCACCCTGCAATTAGAATAAATGATGGACCGAGGGATATGTCGGGCCTCTACAATATATAGAAGGGCTCCAAAATCCTCAACATCCATGCTTCAACAGAATCATTAGTGAAAATCTTTTTACCAAAGCCTAAGGTCCAATTCCCCCATCATCTTTCACAATACCCCCCAAACCCACAGGAATCTCGGGACCAATAAAGGAAGCATCCACATAAATCATACTAGGTTGGTGACTAGGTTTACTTTGGAGAGAGGATTGCATAAGTTCACGAGCACTCCCACTAGCTTTAAAACTAATGACCTGTACAGGGGATGGGTATGAATTTCTAAATACACAACTATTTCGGTCTTTTGACACCTCATGACACATATAAGGGAAAATCGATCCCCAAGCTAGACTCCTAACGTCCTACTTAGACAACATGTTTAACTTCAACCAAGAGCGGAAATCATTACCCTGCACTAGGGATGGGCAAGGGTCGGGTCTGGATCGGGTCCAGCAGGACCATAGACCCGGACCCTAAGGGTCTGAAAAAATTGGCCCTTAGGGTCTGGAGGGTCTAGAAGGGTCTGGAGGGTCCAGACCTAAATTCTTTATTTTGCCAAATTTTCAGCATCATTAATATCAATAATTATCTGAAATTCGCATGAAACAAACACAAAAAATCGCATGAAACAAACACAAACATATAAATTGAAAAAAAACGAAACAACAAACATATAAATTAAAAAAAAGCGAAACAAACACAATTCACAAACATATAAACTGAAAAAAAAAACAAACACAAACATACAAACTGAAAAAATGAAACAAACACAACTTACATAAGAATTCAGAATGGGTGTTTTAGTTTAGGTTTTAGTCTTTTAGAAAATCAGTTTGTTTTTTTTCAAAAAGTTAAAATGTATATATTAAATAAGTTTAGGGTCTAAGGGTCGGGTCTGGGTCCAAAATTTTATGATCCCGACCCTAAAAAATTCACTTGGACCGTAAAAAGTTGGACCCAAACCCTTAAATTAGAGTTAGATCCAACAGGGTCCGGGTAGGCTCCTGGACCCATGTCCATCCCCACCTTGCACTAAGGGAACCCCGACAAATTCCAAATATGAGCGCTTTTGGGGCAAAATCTAAGAATGAAGTAGAAACAATTTGTTACTTGAATTGAATCCGTTTCTTATGCGAAAAAATAATACCAAACACCTCCTGAATTGTTAACCGAATACAGTAATTGGGCGGACTACTTGACAACCCTAGGCTCACAAAACTGGAAAAGCCCGTAATAGAAAATAAAACTCCGGAAAACCCAAAAAGCACAAGTATTAAACCCTAGCTAACTTGCATCCCTCGTTTCCTTCTCTCTCCTCGTCGTGAACCCTTTGAGTTTGTAGCAGAAGCCGCAGCCGCAGCAAGCCAGCAACAGCACTTCGTAATTCGTGCACAAACCTCATAGCAACAATGGCGGACAAAGCAGTTACTCTCAGAACTCGCAAGTTCATGACTAATCGTCTCCTTTCACGGAAACAATTCGTCAGTTTTCTTCTTCTCATGCTTTTTCTTCATAATAATTGCTTACCTCAATTTGTTCGTTCCTATTAGTTTGAATTTTCGTTTGTTGCGTTTTAGGTCATCGATGTTCTTCATCCTGGTCGCGCCAACGTCTCCAAGGTATTTTTCATGTTTGAACTGTAATTTAAACACAAATCTTACTTTGTGAGCTAATTTTCTGAAATTAGCTAAAATAATCTTGTCTAATGCTTAAAATTTCATGCGGATTACTTTATTAATTTTTCCTCCGAATTATTATCATAGTAATGCGTGTGAGTTTCTTAATAGTTTTTGAATCGTTGTTGTTTGATTAGAAAAACTAGTGTTTAAGAGGGTTTTGGGGATTTAAGATCTTTAAAACGGCGGAATGATATAAAATTGTGGATAATGTTCTTCATGTTATGTTTGTTTTCTACTGGTATAAGTTAGAGCTTTTCCTAATTGATATTCGATATATGCAAATAGTGTATATGTTGGTATTCTTTTTCATAATTTTGGAAAAAAATAACTGTTGTGTTGGGTATGTTCCAGAAATGGGGGGTGTTTAGGGAAGTTATTTTGACAAATTACCATTGAGATATGAGATATATATGTAGTTTTAGTAAAAGTCATGCCAAAATATAATGTTACAGGCATACTCACCACCGTCCCCATTTAAGCTACCTATTGTCTGACTTTGGTCCTTAAGGTTGCATACATCTTAATGACTTGACGTCATGATTAAGTTGCTATTTATTTGTGTTATTGTACCTGACTTGGCAAATTGGGATCATACTCTATGATGCATATCGTCTTTTTGTGAGTGGCGATATGTTGAGGTTTAGGTATGTTAAAAATTTATAGAATTGGGGGAAGAGATATTGGTTATGTAATTATCAACTCCTAGATTTAATGCATATCTTTCGTAGAGTCTAACATGGTTCGTACCCCTCTCTCTAGTTGTTTTCTCTTTATGTGAAATATATGTTGTCATTGGGACAATTATCATCCTGGTCATTTGGATTGTACCCTATTGAGAGGGTGCACATTTTCTTTTGTGGGTGGAACATGTCTAGATGTAGGTATGCCAGTGGCAGATTGTAGAATGGGAAGAGGATATCTAACTATCAATGAGCTCTTGCAGATTTCTGGCATATTCTCTATTTACTTTCCGTAGACTCCAATATGAGCTGTTTTTTCTTTATTTTGAAATTTATATTGAACTATGTATGTTCGTCGATTGTTGACGCGGAGTTTAATTTTATTTGTTTTCACTGTGTAAACAATTGCTGTTGTAATTTGGATTGTGCCCGACTAGGTAGCACATAAACGGATACGGAGACGCGCCGGGGATGTATTTCCGGCGTACCCATAACATAGCTTCCCCTTCCGTGGTACCAAAACGGCACCAAGAAGTACCCGTACTTCATAGGTGCCCGATATAGTGCGTTGAACTCGTTTTCTACGCAGGGCTTCAGTTGTCATTTCTTTTACCAGTGGCTGTGATACTTTAAGTTGTCCTCTTGAAATACATTTTTTCATCAAATCTTGAACCTGCCTTTCTCTTTGCTAATTGTTTGCCCATATACATTCAATTGTTGGATTTTCTTTAGTTTCCTTTCAAGGGTACTCTGTTGTGTCCATTGCTATTTGCTGCTGCTGCTTGTTTTTCCCTAAGCTATTGTCTGACCACTTTCTTTCCCCTTTTAAAAGACGGAGTTGAAGGAAAAACTAGCTAGCATGTATGATGTCAAAGATACAAATTCTATCTTTGTCTTCAAGTTCCGTACTCATTTCGGAGGAGGTAAATCGACTGGATTTGGTTTGATTTACGATTCCGTTGACAGTGCAAAGAAGTATGAACCAAAGTACAGGCTGATCAGGGTAAATATGTTGATTCCTTCTATTACAGTTTTCTTACTTGTAGTTCCATTTGTGAAGGCGCACTATAAGATGCTCTCCTTCACTCTCGTATTTCTATGATCCTCTACTTATTCTCCTTTGTCGCTGATTTCTTTGGTGTAGAATGGGTTGGCAACAAAGATTGAGAAATCCAGGAAACAGATGAAGGAAAGAAAGAACAGGGCCAAGAAGATTCGTGGTGTTAAGAAGGTAGGATAATGGACTTGTATTATTCTGTTTTAGTGATGTTTGATTGCTTACCTCATATGATTCTATCATTAGCTTTTTGATATTTGAAACTCTTTGCTGTTAGAATCTTTCCATACTAATGGCTGCTTCTTAGCTTCTCTATGCTGTATTTCATTAACTTGTTTCATGTGTTTCTTTTGCAGACCAAGGCTGCTGATGCTGGAAAGAAGAAATGAGGAATTGGTGTTATTGAAAATGCTGTATACATGGTTGGAGTTCTGTTTTTGGCGCTTCTTCCTTTGCAATCGTTCTTGATTTTCTTTGTTTTTGTTACTCGTTTACTCTAATTAGTGATAGTGACTAGTGAAAGATTGTGTGACTGCTGCAGTGAGAATGTTCTAAAACTTCTATCAAAATTTTCATGAAATTTTTGACTGGTTATATTCTGATTGCTGTAGAATTTGTATTTTGTGAATTCAATTCGATTCTTGCCATATCTCTATGCCGCGAGTCTGGTCTTCAGAGGCTGCAGCTCTGTTTTTGGTCCCGTCATTGTTTAAAGTTCCTCAGAGGTGAAGATTTTATCTGCAGTCCGTTTTAGAATACATCGAGGAAAGAAGCAAAAAATGTGACATAGAATGTTTTCGTATAGTTTGGGATACATTGTTTTGAAGGAATGGGGCACTAGGTTCTGCTAATCTTTTTCAGAAACGTAAGGCCCTACTATCATGCGATACACGGCAGCTATGTGGTCAAATCTCCAAGTTAGTGTGTTTAATCACCCAATTCTCGTCTCTAGGAATCCTGTTATCTTCTCCAAATGATTGCCTTTTCTGTTGGAGGTTCATTAACCACGTTCTATTCACAATTAAAAATATACTCTTGATTTTTGTTGTTTTTTCATTTATCCTTCACGTGTTTGGCAATATACAACTTAGATATTTAATATTTCTTATTGTACATGTAAAAAATTAATAAAAGTTTGATATTTAGAGAGTATATATTTAGACGAATTTAACAATGTTTTACTTGATTAAGTTATTTTAATGAAGTACAACAAATGCAAAACAACTAAAAAGAACAAAGGATGTATGCGAAATTGAATAGGAAAAACTTAAAAAGACAATTTTAACAATCCCAATTTTTGATTAATCTTGAGTAGGATGATTGATGACCCTTCTTTTACACACGTGGTCTTAGTAGACTTGTGACATGCTAAGCCAGTTAAAAATTGAATTAACCCCTCTCATTTCCCTTTCCCCCCTTTTTTCACATTAACTGCTATGCCTTTTGCCTCTATAAAAAACGAATTAAACCCTCTTTGTTTCCAAAGCTATGTCTGAAGTTTCTGCAACCCTTCATCTCCTCAATAACTAGAACTCCATAGCGGGAGCTACAAGCTCCCTTTAGTCATTTGCGTGCGTGCTTCAGTAATTTTGCTCCAACCATTTGGAATTGTGACGTTTCTAAGTTTTTGGAATATGAATGAAAGCTTCTATCTTTGGGCAATAAATCAGTTGTGTATGTTTGTTCCTTTTTATTTGTGCTTACTATAAATTCGTTATAATTTATATGTTTAAAGTTAAATTGTTGTATAAAATTGTTGTTTCATTAAAAAAATCTGGATTGCTGGTCATTTCTCGTGTTTTATTAGTGTTTACAGTAAATTAGTTGTGTGTTATTTGTTGTGTAATGGGAATGTTTGTATTGATTTTTCTTTGAATAGGCTGTTCAGGGAACAAATGGTTTAGTGTGCTTGAGGCTTTAGCATGGAAGGTTAGTTAAAAGGCATACATAAGAGAGGTATTTAGAGTATGTAGGTGGAGAAGGGAGGACATTTATAGTTGATCCTTATGAGTATGTTGGTGGTATCTAGTGGAAATGGTGAAAAATGTGAGTCTATAGGGTATTAAACACATATTCTACTTAATACGAGGAGAAACATTGGATGAGTCTATGGAGGGTGTAAAATGACAAAAAGGTTCTTAAGATGGGTGTTATAGTGATTAGGGAGAGGTCCATTTATCCTTGTGTAAAACATGAGATCGACCAACCTAATATTATGACATTCATTAAGGGTAGTATTCATCCTGCTCAGCCTACAATGAATGAGGCATAGCCCAGAGTGGATGAGCCTCTGCATGAGGTTCATCAGCCCATGATTAACCAACTTGTTTGTTAGATAAAGTAGGTTTCGAAGCCAACATGACTCAGCAACAACATTAGCGACGCCTCGATACTCTGCTTCTGCACTAGATATAGATAACGCTGCCTGACGCTTGGAGGACTAAGAAATAAGGTTATCCCCTAAAAAACAGCAATATCCCGAGGTTGAGCAACGAGTGTCTGGACACCCTCCCCAATCAACATCAGTATAAGTAATTAAGCGTAGAGAAGTAGATGGATATAAATGTAACCCATGATCAATAGTGCCTTGAATATAACGCAGGATGCGTTTTAATGCATCATAATGAGGTTCCCGAGGGTCATGTATAAAAAGACATACCTGCTGGACCGCATAAGCTATATCAGGACGAGTAAAAGTAAGGTACTGAAGAGCACCTGCCAAACTGCGGTATTTGTTGGGGTTCGAAAATTGAGGACCAGAGTCAGCACTAAGTTTGGACTTAGTGTCAACAAGAGTGGCTGCAGGTTTACACTGACTCATGCCTGCCCGCTCTAGAATTTCTTGGCCATACTTCTGCTGGGAGAGAAGCATGTAAGATAGAGTCCTCGTAACATCAATACCCAAAAAGTAACTAAGAGGTCCCAAATAAGACATAGGGAACTTAATTTTTAACTGAGTGATGATGCGTTCACGCAAACTAGCAGAAGAGGTAGCTAAAATAATATCATCAACATACAGAAGTAGATAAGCCGTAGCAGTACCCTAACGGAAAGTGAACAGAGATGAGTCACTCTTAGTGATAACAAACCCCAAATGTAGAAGATAATTGGCAAGCCGTTGGTACCATGCCCGAGGGGATTGTTTGAGGCCATATAACGCCTTCTTGAGGCGACAAACATGACTGGGTGTTGTACGATCCACAAACTTGGGGGTTGATGCATATATACAGTTTCTGTCAAAGCACCATGAAGAAAAGCATTTTTGACATCAAGCTCATGAATATACCATTTACGAGCCATAGCAAGACTGAGAACGGTGCGAATGGTTTGTGGCTTGACAACAGGACTAAATGTTTCATCACAATCAATACCAACCTCTTGAGACCTGCCATCACAAACAAGACGAGCTTTATGCCTTTCAAGGGCACCATTAGACTTATATTTATGACGAAAAAGCCACATGCAATTAACAATATTCACCCCCGGAGGCCTAGGAACTAAATCCCATGTGTCTGTTTTAATTAAAGCACTATATTCATCTTGCATCGCCGCATTCCAATTTGGATCAGTCAAGGCTAATTTGTTAGATTTGGGAAAGAGTGATTTAAGTGGAGTTGCACTGGGGGGTAATGGTTAAGCCATATTTGGGATTGGGTTTCAAAATACCATGTTGGCTGCGAGTAATGGGCTGTGAGGGCGGTGGTGGGGATGGTTTGGTGGGTATAATGGGTCACACGCCTCACAGGGGAGGAGGCGTGTATGAGAGTACTGGGCTGAATGTAGGGGCAGCATAGAGGGTGAGTCATGGCCCAAATCAGTGGAAAGAGGGACTGGTGAGATTTGATGTATAAGCGGGCCGGTAGAGGAGACAGGGGAAGGAGGCCTAAATGTCGACGCAGCTGGGAGAGGAGTATGGGGCTGCGGGTCAAAGGGGTCGTGGGCGTGGGCCGTAGAACGAGGGGGATGACGCATGAGCAATAACAACAAGGATGGAATGAAGTATATGCATGAAAGGAATCTGAAATTGCGTATCTTGAGTAAACACTTTTGAATCCACATCGGCTAATAGAATAGAAATTTATGCACGCGATGCGTGCTTTAATTATTTTCTTTGCTGGTTATTTTTTCGTAGTAACCCCTTTGAATTTTTTCTTTCCATGTCAATTTTCTATAGTTTTTGAATAACTTTTCTTCTTGATTGTGCTATTTTATGACTAAATAATTTGAAATCAATGAGGCACGTATAATGCATAAAGCAATTAGAAATTATATATCACTAACCTTTTGTTGTTTTTAATGTAAAGTTTGAGTTGAAACTATTTTATGGTTCGATAATGTTGATAAAAAAATATAAGTTTCTAAATACATTATCAATCATCATGAATTACATATTACATTATTGTTGATAAAGTATTTCAATAACACACTTCTAATTTTGTTTATGGACTTTTCTAATCAATGTATAATCATATGTATGTGTCATTTTAAATTTATGGTAAATTTCCTTATGTTAAATTATTTTGTCAATTTTATGTTGATCGTGATGACTTTGAATTGTTTGGGAATTTCCTTTTATAAAATAATTTTGTCAATTTTTTGTTGATATGCATTGATTTTGATGACTTTGAGTTGTTTAGGAGTGTTGTTTAAAGTTTTTTTTCTTAAAATATAATTTATTTAACAAGGGTAAAAATGTGATTTCAAATGGGGACACCGTTGCTCCCCTATTTCCTTATAGTACTATAGAGATAGGGAACAAGGTAGTAACATCTATATAATGAAAACAAACTTGCTCTAGTGTGCATTCTATCAAAGCTTGGGCCTTGTTCATTAGTTGGGCCTAAGTTTGGACTTAGCATATGAACAAGTCAATATATTAAGGCTAAGTTTGGACTTTATAGACGTGTAAGGAAATATATATACTTTGGGTTGAGTTTTTGGATTGAATGATAATGGGTCGAGCCTCGAGCTTCTCACAAGTCGAGCCAAAGCCTTTAGTTAGTCACTTTGAGCCGAGTCGAGCATAGTAAAAATAGGCCCGATGAGCCACGAGCTCCAATCGAGCCTTCATATTCTTCAACGAGCTCGAAACGACCCTAATACTATTTGGGCTCGATTCCCCCAATAAGCATCCCACATCAATCTTAAAAAAATAAAATACATGTTTTTACTGTATCTACTTCTTAAAATTCCACTTAAAAAGAATGTAGGTGTTGAGGTGAGTGATTATAATTTACATCCAATCTACAAAAGATACTAAAAGTGTGTCCCTATTAATGACCATCATGGTCTCGCACAGTTAGTACAATCTCGATTCTTTGAGCAGAAGTTGAAAGCAATATTTTGTCCCGTGCCATTTGCCATAATTTGTAAATTTCTTAGTTGAACCGAGAGGTAAGCTTATCCACTTGAGGGAGGACAATTTTGGCCCACACTTAGATTATTAACACTTGGAATACATCTTTAATTTTTTTCATATACAATAACACAAATTCTTCTGGGGAAATGATTGAAACGACTTGCCCTTGTAGATATCTGCATAAAAAGAAAATATATGTATGTGAGATATTGTTAGATTGTTCTCCATACAAATGTTCATATGAATTTTTTTTTTTAATTTTTGATGCATAATGAAAAATATTATTGTCAAAGTGTTGCATTAGCAGGTGAGAAAATTATTTAAAATCAAAAGTCCATTTACTTTTATTTGTAATATACTAATATGTATAAATTATAAACCTAAGTCAAAATTTAATAACTATGCTTAAATAAATAATAAGTTGTTGTTTATGAAAATGATGGAGTAATTACCTCACCTAAAAACTTTTTGAGCATAATAAATGTTCCACTCATAATAATAAACAATGTCATTACAAATGGTAACAAATATTTGGAAAATTTATAGGAAACTTCTTTATAAAACGTAATTTTTGTGAGAAACTCCCCAATAAAAAAAAAAATGAGGCACAAAATTGTATTATATTTTTTTTTCGACAAAAAGGTACCAGTAGAACTGGCTTTGTGTTATGGCTTTGACCCGCACATACCTAGCACTTGAATTTCTTTTTTACCCCAAGTTCCTCCTTTTCCCTTTTTTTTTGGCGTGATTCTTCCCCATTCTTAGATTCAATCCTTATTTTTTATGGGACATAAAATTGTAAAAAAAAAACTAGTGTGATTTATTTTGAAATTTTGTAGTTGAATATAGATATTGAGTAGAAAATGTCATATTTTCAGATGCTATGGCTGAGTTGTGAAAGGGTATGGGAAAGCATATTGTTAAAACAAAATAGAACTGGAACAAGAGAGAGATATACGGAACAAGAAGGAGAAAATAAATATAAAGTCAACTTATCAAAACATGACAACTTATACCTCTTTGTACAAATTATATTTAGAAGGGTAGACACATAATTATGTTTTCCCAATTGAATACTCAATGATGAAACATACCGTAGTCCTAATTGGTCTGGTCCAAAGATAAGGCAGTCTAACAAGCTAAGCCCAAAGTCGTGTTAAGAACTTAAAGTCTATCTTATGTATTCCAAGTTCATTTTTAAAAAGCCTAATACATTATTAATGACAATTAATTGTATTTTTGAATTCCATTTCGAAAAGCCAAATTAATTATTCATTATAACTAATTATATTACGGTTATTTCACCAAATACCCCCGACAAATTAAGAAATTCACAATATACCCTCAATGTTTCAACAATTCGCCATATACCCCTGACTTTTCATTTTTGTGCACCAAATACCCTTTTTTTAACTGTCGTTAACTCACCGTTAACTTTATTTACGATTTTGCCACAATTAACTCCTAACCCTAAAATCTAAACCTAATCCCTAACCCTAATCTAAATACTAACCCTAAAATCTAAACCCTAATCCTCAACCCTAAGCCCAACCTAGCCCAGCCCCCTCCCCTTCCACCGTCCCCCCACCCCTCCCTCTGCCGCAACCCCCACCCCCGCCGCAGCCCCCAACCCCTCCCCTCCCTCCGTCGCAACTCCGCCCCCCCCTCCTCTGCCGCAACCCCACCCTCTCCCCCTCCTCACCGCAATCCCCCCTCTCTTCTCCCTCTGCCGCAACTCCACCCCCCCTCTCTGTTTTCGCCGTGCAACTCCCACCCCTCCCCCTCCCTCGCCGTAACCCCACCTCTCCCCTCTCTATTTTCGTCGCGCAACTCCCCCCTCTGTTTTCGTCGCGGAGCCCCTCCCCCTGCTCGCAAATCACCACGCACCACGCACTTCTGCTCGCCGGAGCTACGCGTCGCACTCGCTTTCTCTCTCCTCTGTTCGTGGTTGAGTTCTGATTAGCGTCACACTCGCAGGGGAGCCGGTGTTCGAAGGGGAGTGGTGGCGGTTTGGTGTTCGAAGGGAAGGGTGAGGGGTGCTCGGCGATGAACGGACGCGTAGGGGGTGGTCGGCGATGAACGGCACGCGCAGCGTCGGTGGGGGTGGGGGAGGCCGACAAAAGCAGCCGCGGTGGGGGTGGGGGAGGCCGGCACACACATCGGCGGAGGGGGAGGGGGAGGGGGAGGGGTAGGGGCTGGCGTGGGGTGGAGGGGAGAGGGTGGGGGCTGCCAAGGGCTAGGGTTTATAAGGGGGAGGGTTTAGGGGTAGGATTAGGGTTAGATTAGGGTTAGGTTTAATTAGGATTAGGGTTTAATGATGGTAAAATCGTAAATAAATCTAACGGTAGGTTAACGGCAGTTAGGAAAAGGGTATCTGGTGCACAAGTTTCGAAACTCAAGGGTATACGGTGCATTTATGAAATATTGAGGGTATATGGTGAATTTCTTGATTTGTCGGGGGTTTTTGGTGAAAAAACCGATTATATTATAAAAAAGTTTTTCAATTAAAAGAGATTATGAAGAATCAGATTCTATCGTTTAGATAATCAATTATCGGATCCAAACTAAATTAGTTACTGCAAGATATAAAATAATCTTTTTATTTCGGATAACAAACAAAATCCGTCCAGAACCGAGTTGGTGCGACGTGTAGCCGGATGCGTCAAGCGCACCAGAATTCGCTTGGCCAACATTGAGACAGTCAGTGAAACACACAAACACACAAAGCTCCTATGCTGCTAGGCATGTAGCCTGCGCCTGGCGGAGTGGCATGCTCTGGGAACGCACGCTCTCTGCGCCAAATACACGTGAGCTTTTTAATCCTTTGCGCGATTTTTAGAATTATTTTCTGATAAATAGCCTCGTGTTCTACTCTGTTTGACAAACACCACTATAGTTTTTCCTACGAATTTGATACACTTATAACTACGAAAATATTCTCCAAACACTTCAAACGTATAATTCAACATTTCGAATTTCCATAAAATGTCCATTCAATCTTCAAGATTGCTCCTTATGCGTATCGTTATACAAGACCTGTTATAGCCTGGAAGTCAACGACTCTCCAAGGGACACGTGGATTCATCTGGAGCGTCCACGTGTCTCCTACTTGCAAAAAAGAGTACAAGCCCAAAATCAGATAGTACAAACCCATCTCCTTGGTCTGGCATACACTCAGGCCCATAGCCCTAAAAAACATCTGCATATGATTGAATGATGTGTACCTCCCAATCATTGCTTGACACGTGCAATGCTCCCATTGCTTAGCCAATCAAGTGTCCTTAAATTAGGGGGACCTCAAGGTACAAAAATCACTCCAAACACAATAAAAAATCCCTGAAATTAGGAGAAATACACCTTTTTTTCAGGGCAGTGTATACTATTACTTTGTGAAAAATCTCTCTACTTTATCTCTCTAATCTTTCCCTTTTTACTCCTAATACATGACTTAAGCTTCCGAGGGGGAGCCACCACCAAAACCTCCAGAGTGGATCCCTTTTTGCAGGTTCGGGATTATTTGACCGGGATATTGTTGCACAAGTCTCCATCGAAGAACCTGTTGAGGAACAGTAGTATATTTTCTACTCATACGTAAAATTTGGCGCCGTCTGTAGGGAGACGCAACGATGACTGACTGTCACTCATCCAATATAGCATGAAACCGAAGTTTTGATATTCGAGTTGAAGAAATGGTGGATGATGAAAGGCCACCTCGAGGAAGGGATATGCCTCCGCCTGACTATTGTCAATGTTCCTGGACGAAGTCGAGAGCCTGTCATTCAGGAAAACCTTGAGCGTCCAGTGGCTGCTGCCCATCTAGAAATTGTCCTGAATGATTTTCAGACTAAGATGATTGCAGTCGTTCAGGAACAAATCAAGAGTAATATACTATTTTTTTAAGTTAACCCAAATCCGGTTTTTGTCAACCCTCTTAGGAAACATTCTCAGGAGGACCATCCCGGACGAAGTCGGCCTGTTCGTCAGGAACTCTATAAGAGGCCAAGCACAGAAAGGAAACCAGAAGTTAGCGAAAAGCGAAGGAAGATGGACTGGAAGCTGGTAGTCATAACTAAAAATAACGCTCATCCGAATGGGCATCGGATAGAAACATATGCTCAAGAGTATCTGGAGGCGAAAAAGGCTGCAACCTTACAATGTTTGGCCACAGGTTGCACCCCATATCTGAGGGATCCTCCATTGAGGTTGCCATCCAAATTAGAGGGGAGAAGTTTGGGTCCTTCTGCTATTCATCCAAGGCATGAAAAGACAATGTTACAACTTATTGTGTAGAGGTGACCTGTACACGCAAACACCTCCTCCAATCCGGTGCTAAAGGAATATCGTAGGGAGCACATACCCACTAAGGGACAGTCGTGAGCTCTCCGGATTAACTAGCCGACCTCGTTTTTGACCAAAATCAGGAGGCGCCCCCCTTCCCAAAGGTTAAGCTTCCTCCAATAGAACCTTTTGACGGAACCACTGATTCAGATGATCACTTATCTGCATATAAGCACCAAATGTATGTCCATGCTGTGGATGATGCGACTTGATGTAAAAAATTTCCATCCATCCTAAAAGGTGTGGATTAGAAATGGTTTAATAATCTTCCTCCTAACTCAGTTAACAACTTCAAAAAACTCAGGTACCTCTTCACCAGTCATTTTGTGGCAAATCGGCAAGAGTAAAAGACTAGCATGCACTTCGGTAAGATTATCCAAGGACCAAAAGAGGATTTGAGAATTTTTATCAAGAGATTCAATTTGGAAGCTTTACGGATTTAGGACCTCAATGCTGGGGTGGATTTGACGCCTTCATCAGAGGTTTGAGGTCGGAAAGCTTTAAATTTGATCTTGTGAAGAAGAAGATCGCTACTTTAGCTGAGGCTCTCAGAGAGGTTGAAGCATTCATCCATGCTACTGAAGTTAATGTGGAAGCAAAGCACCTAGATCCTAAAAAGGTTGAAGAATCAACTCATTCAAAGAAAAATAATCCTAAAAAAGCTGAGACATGGGCCCTGACGGAGACCACAACTTCGTCCCGATGAAGTAAAAGAAGAGAATATGAAACTTCGGCAGAACCCATAGCCTTCAACAAAGACCAGTACTCCATTCTTATGGAGATTAAAGATCAGCATGAGCTTAAGGCTCGATAGAGATGAAGACTCCCTATAGAAACAGGGATAGAAACAAGTATTGCCACTTTCACAAGGATTGTGGCCATGAGACTAACGAGTGTAAGCACCTCAAGAGAGCTTTGGAGGACTTAGCTCGAAAAGCGAAGATGAATTCATACTTTCCCCAAGGGGGAAGGAAGTTTGAGAAGAAAGATGATCGTTAATTAGAGCAGAAAGAAAGAAAGCAAAAGTACTGAAGAGGATGTTGTTCTCGTAATATCAGGAGGATTTATTGCTGGTGGGCCGACCAATAGAGGGCACAAGAACTATCTTAGGGAACTTGGCCAAGTTTTGCTCACCAATCAGGAAGATGTTGATCCATTCCCTAAAGTGGTAGTCAGCGAGTTGGATCGGGGAAAGTTTAAAACCCCCCATGACAATCCCTTGGTGCTGGAGATGAAAATAGCGAATATGAGAGTCAGAAGGATTTTGATTGATACATGAAGTTCCACGGACATCATAAGTGCTGCTTGTTTGTCTAGATTAAAGTTTGACAAGAGTAACTTAGTCCCAGTTCATCACTCAATTATCGGGTTTGGGGGAGGAGTCATCCATCCAATGGGATCAGTTACAATTGCCAGTTCGAGTTGGAGAAAAGAAGGCTTCTCGGACATTATTTGTTAAATTCTTAGTCGTCAAAGACTTGATTGCCTATAATGTCATACTTGAACGACCAACGTTGAATCATATTAAGGCTGTAATAGTCACCCATCTCATGCTCATGAAGTTTGAATGCGATGGTAGCAAAATTGGATCTTTATATTGAGACCATCAAGCGGCCAAAGAATGCTACCTCACAACTTTGAGACCCTCATCATGGAAAACAGAGAAGCCAGATCAGGCAACGATAACTGGTGAGAGAAAATCGGTCGAGTTTGTAAAAAGTCAAGTGGACGCTCTAAGGTCGTCGGTAGTTGAAAGCCCTCAGACGCAGGTTGCTTTTCCAAGCAGACCCTCCAGCCTCTTACCAGGCAAGAAGAGAAAATACATGCCCGCCGTCAAAGATGAAACACCATTGTCAGAAGAAGTGGTGACCATCATGGGCGCCGCACTTGAGCTTCCAGAGCTTGTAGAGGTACCAGAGCACATATGTTTAGACAATTCTCGTCCAGAAAGGACATTGAAGATTGGGTCTGCTCTTGCCCCCAGCTTGAAGGTTAAGCTAGTAAGGTTGGTAAAGGAGTTTGAGGATGTGTTTGCCTACAATATTGAAGAAATGTCGAGATTTATTCCTGAAGTAGCAGTTCACAAGCTGAATATAGATCTAAGTTTGAAGCCGGTTCGTCAGAAGAAGACCGACTAGTAGACTCCACGGCTGGCCATGCATTGCTGACTTTCATGGATGCCTATTATAGGTTCCACAAAATCCTCATGTGGTCAGAGTATCAGGACAAAACATCATTTACCACAGAGAAAGTGCTTTATGGCTAGCTGAGGATGCCTTTCCGTCTTCGGAATGCACCACCCACCTTTCAGCGGCTAATCAACACAGTTTTTGAGCCGTAGCTGGGAAGAAATATGGAAGCATATATCAATCATATGATAGTAAAAAGCCGGCAGGAGCAAGGTCATATTGGCGACCTGAGAGAAACGTTTGAAACCTTCCGAAAATTCAAATTGAAATTAAATCCCAAGATATGTGTCAGTGGGGTGGTAGCAGGGAAATTTTTAATATTCTTGGTCAATCAAAGGAGAATAAAAGCTAATACTGAGAAGATCCAGACGATTTTGAATATGACATCTCCGTCCAAGATTAAGGAAGTACAACGTCTGACCGGGTGCTTAGCATCCCTTGGACGATTTTTCTCCATGTCAGGTGATAAAGCCAAGTTTGAGTGGACAGAAGGAGCTAAACAAACGCTTCAGCAAGTAAATGATCACCTCCGTCAATGGCCTCATTTGGTCAGCCCAGCCGAGAGGGAAAAATTGTTTCTATACTTGGCCGTGTCACCTCAAGCTGTAAGTGGTGTTTTGTTGGCTAAAAGAGAATCCATACAAGTTTCAAAGTACTTTGTGCATCATGTGCTCAAAGGCGCGGAGTGTAGGTATCCTCTGGTAGAGAAGTTCAGGTTGGCACTTGTTATGGCCAGCAGGAAATTGAGGCCGTACTTTTTGGCCCACAGTATACTAGTCTATACTGACCAACCTCTGAAGCAAGTTTTATAAAAGATGGAAGCCTCAGGACGAATGCTCAAATGGGCGGTAGAGTTGAACATGTTTGAACTAACTTTTGAAACTAGAAAGGCGATCAAGGGGCAGGCTTTGGCAGATTTTATAGTTGAGCTTACTCGGCTAACTGTAGAACCTATAATAGATCCAGCTGAAGGAAGGAAGCACTGGACGCTCATGGTGGATGAATCGTCTACCATCAATGGGTGTGGAGCAGGAATAATATGTTAGTCTCTAGAGGGAGATAAGTTTGAGTATGCACTAAGGTTTCCATTTCAAGCGTCCAATAATGAAGCGTAGTATGAAGCGTTTCTGGCTGGGATAAAAATGTGCAAAGAGGCTGGAGCTCTAGAGATTGAGGCTAAATCGGACTCTCTTATAGTCATCAGTCAAGTCAATGGAGACTTTGAATGTAAAGAAGCATCTATGAGCAAATATATGCGTCTGATCAAGGATGATATTGAGCCCTTGAAACGATTTGTTCTTGACCAAGTTCCAAGGTCAAAAAATCACTAAGCATATGCTCTCTCAATATTGGCCAGCTCAGCTGAGTGTGATGCACCAAGAACAATATTTTGGGAGGTAAAGGAAAAAAAGAGTATTGATCAAGAGCAAGTGATGTTTCTTAGCTGAGGGGTAGTTTGGATGAAGCCTATTATAGAATTCAAGAAAATAAGTCGGCTACCTTCTGATCCCGTAGAAGCTAAGTATGTGAAAGTAAGAGACAAATGGTTTAAGCTATGGGATGAGACTCTCTACAACAAAGCATTCAACCGTCCTTTTCTCAAGGGCATCACCAAAGAGGATGGATTATAGGTATTGACAGAACTCCATGAAGGAGCTTGTGCTTCCCACATAGTTGTTAAAATCAAGACGCCCTTGTTTATGCCAAAAAAAGCGAGAGTTGTCAAAAGCATGATAATATCCGCCAGAAGCCATCCAACTACTTGACTCCAATTTTGTTCCCACTTCCTTTTCCCAAATGGGGCATGGATATCCTGGGACCTTTCCCTGTGGCGGCTGGGCAGAATAAGTTTGTGATTGTAGCTATGGACCACTTCACTAAATGGGTTGAGGCCGAAGCTATTTAGGGACTAACAAGAAATGATGTCAAAGGTTTCATTTGGAAAAACATTATTGTTACAAGATTTGGCATGCCGCAGTCCATCGTCTTTGACAATGGATCACAGTTTAAGACTCAAAAACTGAGAGATTGGTTGGCAAGAAGAGAGATAAAAGCTCACTTTGCGACTGTAACTCACCCACAAGCCAATGGGCAGGTAGAATCATTCAACAAAATCCCGTCGAGTGGCATCAAAAAGAAGCTGGACGATGCCAAAGGGTTATGGGTGGAAGAGTTATAGTTGGTATTATGGTCCATCAGAACCACACCCAAGAATTCTAATGGAGAGACCCCTTTCATGCTAGTCTATGGCACTAAAGTTGTATTGCGCATTGAAATTGAAGTACCTACTTTGAGAGTCATGCTTTACACAGAAGAAGCCAATTGGGCTGCCTTACGCACGACTCTTGACCAGGTACCCGAGGTCAGGGGCAATACACTGCTAAGAATGCAATTGTACAAGCTTCGAATGGCTCGGGATTTTAACAAGAGAGTCGCTAGACGACCGCTCAAAGTGGGAAATTTGGTCCTAAGGAAGATGGAAGCTGTCGGAAGAGCCAAAGAATTAGGTAAGCTGACACCAAATTGGGAAGGGCCCTATCTAATCGTTCAAGAAGTGCGAAGTGGTACTTGTCGTCTCCAAGACATGAGTGGACGTCCTATTCAGTAGACTTGGAACTCGGATACCTTGAAAAAGTATCACATCTGAGTCGTCAAGAAAACCTTGTAGTTAATAGTTTTTAACACAAGTGCCTTGGCACAAAGAAGAAAGATAGAGATGTATACATGTACCTTGGTCTTTGGCCAAGCAAAATTCATATAATACAATTCTACTTTATATTGCTTATTTACTTTTTACTTACAGTTATTTACACTAGTAGAATAAATGCTACTTGCTGCGGTTAAAGAGTGCCCTATTGCTGCGGTATTGTGCGCGCAACAATTAAGGGCGCAGCAATTAAGGGCGCAGCAATAGGTAATTAATATATTGCTGCGGTTTTTAACCGCAACAATATTTGAACATATTGCTGCGGTTTTTTTCCAAAAACCGCAGCAATATGTATTTTTTTAATATTAAAAAGAAACACCGATTGCTGCGGTTTTGCACAAAACCCGCAGCAATATGTGCATTTTTTCAAAAATTTTTTTTTTTTTTTTTTTAAAATTAAAATCATCAATTTTAAGAATACTTATAATGCAATAAAAACTAAAGTAACTAAAACGTCATATCAAGTTATCAACCAGCGAAAATACAACATAAGCATAACAACAACATTCAAATTCATAAAATATTAATGGAAGACAATCCTAAACATCATATCTAAATCAAAAATAAAAACAATAAAGAAAATAAAAATTACAGAAATTTACATCTAAATCCAAAATTAGAATAAAAAATAATGACAACAAAAATAAATACAGAAGTTTCGATCTTAATTAAAATAAAAATAAAGAAAATGAAAAATACATAAGTTTAAATATAAAGGAAGAAAACAGGAAAAAAAACTAAACACCAAGGAACCGCCGACGGAGGCCGATGATACTAACGGCCGACGAGGCGACGAAGGCAGATGAAGGAGTTCGGTGTTGATGAAACTCGACCGAAGGCAGATTCGACTGTGTTCACGGATGTGGCAGCAGGCGGTCTGATGAGAATCGCCGGAAATCAAAGAAAAAACAGTGAAGGCTCGCCGGAAAATCGTAGCAGGAACAAAAAATGAAAAAGAAATGTGACGAACTTACCGGAATGTCAAAAGCTTCACCGACAAACGCACCAAGAAAGCCCCGAAAGTCCAAAAACTTCTAGCCCTAAACGGTATAAAAAATGAACAAAACCCTCAATGAAACTCTCGAACTCCTCTCTCTCTCTCTCCTTCGATACGACGAATTGAATGGTCGGATTCTTCAGTGAACGGCCGACGAAGAATAGAAAGGCCGACGGGCTGAGAAGGGTGAAGGCAAGAAGGACGAGATGAAGAAGAACGACGGCTGAAATTTCGAGGTGAGAGAACGAGATGAAGAAGAATGACGGCTGAGACGGAAGGAGATTTCAAGGAGGAGAGAGAAAGGAGGAAAAGACTGAAATGCGAGTGTCCCCAAACCCTAGCGCCTATTATATGAAATAAATGGGATATTGCTGCGGTTTTTTATTATAAACCGCAGCAATATATAAAATTTTATTTTTTTAAAATTATTTTTAATATATTGCTGCGGTTTCCACGTGGAAACCGCAGCAATATTTGCTGCTATGGGCCCACATGTTTTTCAAAATTTGTCCGTTGAATAATATTGCTGCGGTTTTTGGCGGGAAACCGCAGCAATATTGTCATTTTCAATTTTTTTTTTCTTTTTGCGTGTTATATTGCTGCGTATAGGTAAAACCGCAGCAATATCAGCACAGCAAATAACATTTATTCTACTAGTGTTACTTAGGGGCATTTTACCACCGGCCAGCTTAATGGTCTAACAAGTAACTTTAACTAAGTAACAAAGTATATAAAGGCAAAAACGTCCATAATATAAACAAAGGACACTGAAACAGGGATACATTAATTTCCTTGATGCACATACAAATCTATAAGATTAATTACATGTCTGACGGCAACCTCTTGATAATATCTAGAAAGAGAAGCATCAAATCTCCTAAAAGAGCCAGAAATAAGAAACCTTAGTACAGGAATCTTATTTACAATCATAAGGCCAGCCGGGTAACGACTACCTTAGTTATGAATTAAATACGACTATATAAGGAGATCTGGCCGTTTCCATCAGTTGCTCAACCACTCTTATCCTTATAACTTCTTCGCTAATTAATGTTTCTTAGCCGTTCTCCTTCTTGGGACCAAGTGGCCTCATCGAAGGATCCACTTCGTCCAAGAAGGGGGGGGGGGGGGAACTGAGATGCAGAGTAATTTATAGTTTGAGTAAAGTTGAATCCCTCCAAGATACATTGCTTCATCAACAATCGACCATTTACGAGGATGGACCGCCATCAAGAGTTTGAGCAAGGCTTAAGCCGTCCAAGAATCAGTAGGGTCAATGGTCGTCCAGACAACTAGGACGAATTGCTATTTGACTTTAGCCATGACTAGGCAATGGCCATACCATGATCTTGGACCGTTTGCTATTTGGCTTGAGAAGCACATAGGCTGAAGCTAGTCTCTAGTTATGGACGAGCGTCTTTGGCCCTTGGAAAACTCATGCTAAACCTATCCGGCAAATAGTGGTCGTCCGATCAACTGGACGTTATTTTCTGTCCAAACTATCCGAAGAGAAAAAGTGTCCTTAAAGTCACACGAGCATAGCCAACAGTTGTTAAAATTATGGCAACACTACTCGTCCATTGAAAATTGGTCGACTGCTTATTAGAATATTGAATTAATGGTAGTCATTCCATATTTTGAGGACGAGCGACTTCGGCACTTAAGAGATTCAAGCATGGATAGAACCCATCCGTCAGTTAGGGAAATAGTGGGCATTCAACCAAGTAAACCAATATGAGTTATTCATTATACTAAGAGGATATAGCAAAATTTATTCATCATTAGAATATACGAGTTACTTTGGTACTTGGGAAAAAAGACAAAATTGGACGAAAAATCAGATATATATCGATTTGTTCAAAAGATTGCAACCTCAACTAGAAGAGAAAAAAACTAAGTTAGAAAATGGCCTGCAACCCAGTTACAACAACAGAGGGGCCTAAGCTAAGTACTCTATTCGGCAGAGGGGATGGTCAGATCATCCACTAAGGCCTCTACAGCTGCTGCATTTTCCTCCTTCTCGTCATCTGGCGACTCCTAGAAGACAGGAGGCTCTTTGACATCTACCGTAGCTCTATGAAGGCTCTCCTGGAAGTCTAGACGACACTCATAGCGAGGAACGTCATCTGGCTCGGAAAGCATCTCAAAGGCCTTCACAACCCAGGACTTGGAGGTGTCAATGACCTCACTTAAAGCCTCCTTGGCATCGTCAAATGCCTGGGACACATCCTCCTTCAGCCGAAGGTTTTTTACCCTTAGGAGAATATTCTCCCTTCGTAGTTGGACAACAGTGGCGAGGTAGCTCCTACGGCGAGCTCCAACTCATCCTTCTCATTATACAGAGTGTTGATGCGAAGGAGGTATTTTATATTATGAGACTCCAGCTCGGCCGAGCGTTTTCCCTAGGTCTCCCTAGATTAGTGGTGGAGAGTTTTTGCCATCTGAATGTCGTATATTGCTTTGTCCTTGACCGTCGTAGCTTGATGGACGAGCTTTTTATTCTCTTTTCTGAGCATTTGAGCCCAGTCTTCAGTTATGATGCTGTGAGCAAAGAGCTGAAAAGAAGAAGATAAACTGAGTTAGCCAGAAGATCAAGTGGAAAAAAAACATTACAAGCACAATAGTAGAGCGGCAGGGAAAAATTCCTCAGTAGCAAGCCCCTCAAGCCTTTGAGGTAAGGCTTAGGAAATCACTTGAAGAGCTCATGTTTGAGCTTCTCACGATCAGCCGCAGTCATCCTGGCAAAAAGCAGTCGAGGACTCGTCGTCAGATAACATTTGGGAAGCTTCAGGAGCAGCTTCAACATGTCCTTTGCCCTTATCCCAAAGAGGAGAGTTATCAGTGTCTCTGATGGGAATGACTACTAGTCTGTTGGACGAACTCATCGGACGTCCGTCAACACACAGTGTCCTAACCACGTTGGAGTAGTAAGACTCACCAGAAGACAGAGAGGCAGATCTATAAGCAGGGGGGATTTGAGATACCACCTGGCAACGTGGCCACTAAAGGCCAAGCCTTCCTTTTTAGTCGTGTCCGACGGTTCTGATTATCCCTTGGCCAGTGTAGAACCTTCCGGGAGCTCAACTACGTCCTACTACTTGACTATTATGGCAGTAGAAGGAACCTGGGCTTCATCCTCGACAAAGGGGACCATGGTCGTTGTATCTTCCGTCTTTCAAGGCTTCTCAACCTTCGGAACGGGCGGGCGTGCGGATTTCTTCTTAGTCGTGAAGCCCTTCAATTTTTTGGGAGGAGGATGCTCTCCCGTTGTTGCCATCCTCTTCTTAGTGGCCGCCTTCTCCGCCAACGCCTTAGACGTTGGGGCATTTTTTCTGAAAAAAAGAAAAAAGTCAGAAAATCAATCGTCTAGAGAAAGAAATGTGGATAATAAACATTACACAATGATAAAACTTAGACGCTCCTTGGTTGGAAAAGCAAGCCGGCCAGGGAGAACAAAAGTATCTAGCTAGTCTAGAGAAGCCAGCAAGAAAGGGCCAAAAGAATTGGTCGCCTTCCTTAAGGAGGAGATCCTCGTCCAAGTTAGATAATCCAAAACTTGGACGATCTCCTTATAAGGGTCAGACAACATGGGTGGTCACATTCTCTTGTTAAGCAAGGCATTAACCTTCAGACGAAGGCCACCTGAAGAAGGAAGCCGGCTGAAAGGCCGCTTGCCGCCTTCCCTTTGGAAAAAGGGCCTCGTCCAGAAAGGTAATTTAATTAATAAGACGAAGGCCTCACAAGTGAGGACGACCTTAGTGGCAACCTTCGTCTTTTGAAGGCACTTAGTCCTAAAATTAGATCATAGGCTCTGGACGAAGGACTCTGGCCGAGAGAAATCAACTTGCTTTGACCGTTCTCATAATGCTAAGGTCCCGAGTTCAAGAAAATAAAAAATAAAATTATCTAATAACCAGGGTCTCTATCCTCTTCTCGGAGCCAGTTTTGTTGTATTCTTTCCATAAGGAGCTGGTGAACTTTGACATACTTATGTCTCCCGTCCAAGACTTATTCAGAGCAACTTTGGCAGGGGTTGTAAGGAAAGCAAACCATTAGTAGGACTAAGAACTCAGACGAGGAGTTTTGCTCATGAAAATTTGAATTATACCTCTATCTTCGGCCGAACGCAAGCTAGCGGCGACCAAGAAGTTATCATTGTAAAACATTTCTTTGAAGGGTATCGAATTGGACGGTCCCTTAAAAGAGGAATTGTTCAGGGTAGAATACTTTGCTATTCTGAAGTACTCTACCAATTCTTCGTCAGAACTGCTCTCCAGCTCCAAGAAGGACGATGTTCGTCCAATGTTGGTGGGCAATCAGCTAAAATAGTGGTACCTCCTTGCCACTGCCTCGTTAGGCGCCTAAACGAACAGACAATCGACCTTCTATACGTGCATCTTGGACGTCTTATCCCAAGAAGTAAGGAAGTCATGGCGGTGGCAGATGCGAAACCAGGCTCCCTCTACAGTCTTGGGAAACTTAGATACATAATGTGTCTGGGTAAAGGCCACCAAGGAAAGACGAAAGTACCAGCCCATCTCCTTGGCCTGGAATAGACTCAGGCCCACAGCCCCAAAAAACATATGCATATGATTGGATGATGTGTACCTCCCAATCATTGCCTGCCACGTCACTAGTAGAGAAATGCCGATTTGCATCGGACCTGAGACGCCTAGCTATTTGCGTCGGACTTGGGTCCAACGGCACAGGTCTCGACGCAGATGACCTAAAATTGATCTGCGTCGTATGCGAAAACGACGCAGATCTTTTACCTATTTGCGTCGCACGTAATATACGGTGCGATGCAGATGGCTCTCCCCAGCACCAGATAGAAGGGGAATTTGCGTCACACATAACACTAGGTGCGATGCAAATCAGGCATCTGCGTCGCATCTTCAGCAACGTGCGACGCAAATCAGGCCAAAGTTACGCACATATCCCAAATGCCCAGCAGTCAGTCCCAAAAGCCCAGCAGTCAGTAATTTGCGTCGCATGTGGCAATATGTGCGACGCAAATTACTGAATTTGCATTTTTTTTTAATTTTCAGCTTTTTTTTTCTCTCAAACTCACATTATTGCATATTTTCATTCACCATTCTGGGTAAATCAAGACAAGATTCCAAAAACAAATAATATTCCCATAATATGACTTAAAATCGCAATATTTTTGCATTGATATGTAAATATTATATACAAACAAATCTTTGCATTAATATGTAAATATTAGATACATACAAATGTAAAAAAATATATACAATATATACAAAACAAATTACATTGTACATATGTAAAAAAAATGTAAAATTAAAACTGAATCTAGGAACATTGTAATGGCGACGTTTTTCGATGTGTTTGAGGGAGACAACTTCGAGAAGATCAAATTCCAGATCTGAAAATAAAACATAAAAATGACAAAAAATAAACAAAAAAAATTAGATACAAAAAATAAAAATAAAAACGAAATGATTAAGGTTTTATATTTCATCTGCATGAACTAAGTTTTTATTTTTCAGATCTGAAAATAAAAACGAATATTAAGATCTGAAAACTAAAGTAGAAAATCAAATCTTCGCGTTGAATCATACATGGGAAACAAGATTGTACTTTGATCTTGTTCGCGTCGAATTTTCGTCTTCCTTTGATATTGTTTGCGTTATCGGTGAGCAGGAAAGGGGGAGGAATCTGATTCGTTCGTTCGCGTTGAATCATGCCTGGGAGATGATTCGTTCGTTCATTCGCAAAGGGGGAGAATTTGAGAGTGAACCTCCAGCGAGAATTTGAGAGACTTGCAAATGATACATTCGTTTGTTCCCTGCTCTTCGTTGGTGTCGTTCGTTCGCTGAAAGTCGCCGGAAAACGGAGTTTAGAAGTGAGGGATGGTTGAGGGAGGGAGGGAGGGAGAATTTAGGTTGGAGAATTTGAGAGGAGTGAAGCGTCGATAGAGTGAGAGAGAGTGATAATTTGAGAGGAGTTGAAGCAGCGCATAAAGGAGTGAGAATTTGAGAGAGAGAATTTAGATTAAGGGATATGTTAAGGGGTGCGGTAGGCTGGATTTGGTTGGGCCGCAAATCTGCGTCGGATGGGCCATGAGGTCGCAATTTAGTCATTTGCAACGCACTAAAATACGATGTGGCACAGATAGTGAAATTCATTTGCGTCGTATGGGCCACATGGTCCGACGCACATTGAGCTTTTGCAACGTCGATGCGACGCAGGTAGCTCATCCCGGTGCTCGTTTACACATGATGTGCGTCGCACTCTTCTTCATGTGCGACGCAAATAACACTTTTGCGTGGTTTTGCTTTGCATCCGACGCACTTCGGGCTACACAAATCATCGTTTTTCTACTAGTGCGTGTCATGCTCCCATTTCTTAGCCAATCATGTGTTCTTAAATTAGGGTGACCTCAAGGTAGAACAATCACTCCAAACATTATAAATAGTCCTTGAAATCAGGAGAAATGCACCTTTTTTAGGCACTGTGCTATTACTCTATGAAAACTCTATGTACTTTCTCTCTCTAAGCTTTCCTTTTTACTCCTGATATCTGACTTAAGCTTCGGAGGGGGAGCCACCACCCAAACTTCCAGGGTGGGTCCTTTTTTGCAGGTTAGGGAACGAAGCTCAGGTTCGGAATTATTTGACCGGGATATCGTTGCCCAAGTCTCCATTGAAGAACCTGTTGAGAAATAGTAGTGTATTTACTAGTCAAGCACTACATAACAAGACCCATGCGACAAAATTATTATTACTCAGACCCTATAATCTTTCAATTCCAATAAAATCTCATAAAGTTATTAACAATTTTTTTATTATGTAAATAATCAAATACTTCATGCTCTCGTGTATATTCTTCTCTAATCTTTCTTTTCCTTTCTTTTCCAATATTATAAATTATTCATATGCATGCTATGTGCTTATCGCTTTCATCACTGCACATGTTTATTTTTGCTAATCAAGAGCTATATAAATGTTCTCACGCCCAATAAGATAATGTGGATAATTAATTTAGGATCACTGTAATTTTATTGCATAAATAACATATCACCAGTCTTTTGTATTTAATTAACCAACATAAATAATTTTTAAAATGCTTAAACATATTGTCCGGTTCTTTATCCGCGGAAAACAATAACATGAATCATATTAAGTAGAGACAACAATGAGCGATTTTGATTTTTTTATCATAAATACCCTCACCTCCAACTCCATCTTTTGTTCATTGACTAATTATGAAGTCATGGCGAGGAAATCTATATTCAATTAGTCCTTAAATTGTCATTATGTTGGTTTTCAAAAAATTAATTAGGTTTATGAGTCTTGCTTTAAAAACTTGTTGGCGACTTCTTTTCCAAACGAATTTCAAAATAATAAACCCTTTAAAATGAGGTAGAGCTAGTTATTGGGCGGATCAGGTCAGGGTCGGCGTGGGTCAATAGTGGGTCGGGTGATAAATGGTCACTTCATAAGGGTCGCTAATAGGTCGAGTCAATGCTGATCGTTGGTCGATAACATATCGATGATGGGTGGGTCGATAACGGGCCAATAATGGGTGGATTGACAACCGGGTAAGAAAATTAATGAACGGAGAGAGCCAAAAGTGAGTATAATTGAATAGGAATCCATACATGTAATATTTTTGCAATGTAGATATTTTGCTGTTCATTAAATCCTTATCCAATAAAAGCTCTATAAATTTGCCCTAATCATTTAGCCATTAAACTACCCCGTCAAATAATCATATCTAAAATGAGTTAGCCGAATCCGCACTTATTTCACATGGACAATAAAAATATGCTTAGATAAGGCACTTTCGTGTTTTAGTGTTTTATTAAGTAGTTTATCGTTAAAAAAATGTATTTTATTATAGTTTTCGCAAATTTTTCTTAATATTTTGATAGATAGGGTTAGACCAGTATTCACATTGATACTTGGTTTGACCCACAGAAACTTTGCATAAGAGCCAAATACCGACATCTCGTATTTGTGTGCCTTCACTCTCCTATACCCCACATCCCCAATTATTCACCATACTTTATGTAGTATCTCAAGGACTCCAACTCAATACTCTAGATCCAAAACTGATCCTTTTTGCCACCCTCATGCCATGAAAGTCCAAGCATAATATACTCGTTATTTTTTTTGTGAACATATATAATATACTCCTATTACCGCATCAATTAAACCCATACATTCGCCCCATAAAATTTCACTTATATATCGAACAGATGGTGAGCAAATCATTCATCCCACCAAAAGAAGAATCCTCATCATCAGGTTTCTTCGTGCTGTGCATCCTCCACTCGATGATTGCTATAGTATGCGGCTATTTCATCATGTTCTGCCCCTATGAGATCTCTGTCGTAGGGCACGGAACCGAAACAGCTCGCAAACTACTCGGATTCGGCTTACTCCCACATGATCAACTCGTACTTCAGGTCTCGGATTCCTTTGCTGGGTTATTGTTATTTGTAATTGGGTTCCTGCTGTTTATGGTGGCTTTTGTGAAGGATGCAGATTTTCAGAATTATTTTGCAAAAGGGTGTATTCTTCTTCACTTTGCCATGGCTCTTTGGAGAGTTTATTTTGAAACAAGACTTGAAGATTTAGCAAATGTTTGGCTGAGGCAAATGATTGGGGACTTTGTGTTGGCTTTTTCTTGGGTTTTCTTCCTTGTATATTCTTGGACTGAGAAATATGATTAGAATATAGCTGTAAACTTGTAATCTGTACATAGTTTTGGGGTACGATAGCTCCGCAACAGGTACGATATTTGTCAATTATAGTTTTATTAAACAAAAATATATATTTTCCTTTTGTACGACAAAAAATAGTCTATGCAACCGGAATCAAAATCCTCAACACCCCCGATATTTGCCGCTATCGTTTTAAAACTACTTGCTTCGTTTTTTATTAGTTTATATGTTTTGACTTTTGACACTATTCACATATATGATTTTGACTACCTATTGTGATTTGTGTTTAAGGAAAAATATACATGTGGGATCTTGTTAGATTGGTCTTAAGTAACTTTTACTTTTTGATGATTAGAGATATTAAGATATAAATTAGTGACTCGACAAATGTGCCCCAAATAAATGGGTAAACTAATAATAACAAGAGGGAGTATTTACTTATGCCGATCCTATCACTTGTTAAAAAAAATAATCATTTCAAAAATTAATCTATCCTTAATCATCTACAATCTTTTCCTATAAAAGATAAAAACAAAAGGGTCCCTTTCAAAAACAAATTCCGAAAAAACTAACCCCAATCCAAACATCCCAATTTTAATTCAATCAATTCCATCCCAATCTATTTGCAATCATATTAGTCCCATTTGATTACATGCATTGATATTAGGCTGCTAGCATTAGAGGTCATCTTAGGCCCATGTAAGTCTAGTTTATGTCAAAATCTAGGCCCATTTGCATCTTTATGTGAAATTTAATTTATGTCAAGCCCATCTAGGCCCAGTCTAAGTCTAATCCTAGTACATCCCAAAGTCAAGCCCATGTGTGTCTCCCAGTTTAAGTCAAATCTATATGATAATCCTAGTCCGAGTTCAAACCTATGTCTATTTGGGTCTTGGTCTAGTTTGCATCTGTATGTAAGCCCTAGTCAACCCCAATTTCAAACCCGTAAACAATAAAGTCCAAACTCTAAAGCCTATCAATTATTTGGTCTAGCCTCATTATTCTAAATGTATGTTCAAAGTCTGGCCCTCCTAAGTCCATGGGGACCCAAATCCTTGAGTTTAGCGAAGCAACTCGTCCTTAAATCCATAATGACCTAAGCTTAGTGTTTAAGTTGCGCATCCTAAATGTACGTTCAAAGTCTAGTCTCCCGAGTTTCTCGTATGCTTAACCTTCCACTACAAGAAAATAGGTTTTGGGTGACGAAATTACAACTTAAGGGTGACAAAACGGAATTTCGTGGCCCATAGTTGAAAACAAGGGCAACAAGCTGAATTTGTAGCTTTTAGTGTAAATTATGAGCAGCTAAATTCGTTAGTGTTGCCCAAATTCTTATTTCGGCGACGAGATAAGTTTTTGGTTGCCCATTTGATAAGTCATATTTATAAGTAGTTTTTAGGTGCATTTAGGTTGCATTTAGTTTCATATTTGGTTCATTATTGCATTATATTATAAAGTTATGTTATTCTACTCCTATTCCGTATGTTTTCTTGTTTCGATGAATTTCATGTAATGTGAACATATTTGGATTCTGATTAGCTAAGCTTGAGGATTAGGAACACTTGGAAACAAGCTACAATGCATAAGGATCGTATGGATATGTCATAATACTAGCTTTAGCGATAACAAAGCGGGTAATCATTAAAAGAAATGTGAAAGAAGAGTCACGTCTACTCTTCTGATCATAACTTTTGATGTGATTATTGAAATCTAGCAATTTTAGCAGATTTGGAAACTAGACTTGAAGAACTTTCCTACGATAAGTGGCACCCCCCAAGGAGACTTCTAGTCAAGGAGTTATGCCTTCCGGAAGATTGCAATGGATCTGTAAGAATCTGCCACGCGTACACGCAGATTACTATTCCGCCCATTTAATGATGTATTCAAGACTTTTCTTATCTTGAAAATTATTTTCCTAGTCATATAAGGTTATTGAATATTATTTAGATTAGGAATATCTCTCTCTCCTCCTCCATTCTTAGCACGTTATTTTCAAATGCTTAGTTTTAGTTTTTTTTTCCTCTTCTTTTTTTCTCTAGCTTTTTTAGTTGCAAACCCTAGTTTTTTTGTTCTTCATTAATTCATGATTTCTATTTATTTCTTTCATTGATTTGTTAAATAATATTTTCCTTGGTAGATGTAGTTTTTATTCTTTATTTCGTGATTGAATAGTTTTTATTTATAGGGTTTGGGAATCCATGTTTATATAATATGATTATTGATTGATATTTATTCATGGTTTGAGTAGTTATCGATTTTTCTAATTGATTAGTTTTTTTTATTGTTAATCTTGCAATCTGATCAATTTTTTGATTAAATATTGCTAATATTGAGTCATAGATCGAGATATATGACTCTTTAGAGGCTTGCCTACAATTAGCAAATATGATTATGTTGAGCGACCGTACTAGCATATGTTGATTTTTAAGAGCGTTAATACCCGACCGTAGGTATTGACCTGTGCTCTAGGTATCTGATTATTTGAACTATTGATGATATTTTGATAGATTATAAGTATAAACATGGTGAATCATTAACCTAGATCTTTTTACTTTGATTTTCTTTATTTATTAGTTTAGAACCTTAATTCACACGTTTTTGATCTTATTTATTTTTTCAATAATTTAGAAGCTAGATTAAAGCAACCATCTCTCTATGGATTCAACCTTACTTACCCTACTATATTGTTAGAAAGGCATTTATGTGTACTAAAAATTAAGAAGTAGATCCTAGCTACAGTAGCTACAAAAAGGGCCCCTTACTCTATTCCCCTCCTAAGGTCCGGGAATAGAACGGGGTTATATAATAACATTAGCTACAGGAAAGGAACGCCCTCATCCCATTTCTTAGAAGAAATGGTACGGGCGGATAGGACAAGAACTATAATAACTACCGTTACTTAAAAAAATAAAGAAAAAGGTAGATACTAACTTTACTTAAAAAAGAAAAAGAAGACATATATCTTAGATGACCATTGAACCTTGCCGAGCTAGTGTAGCTCAGTATCTTCCCTGGACTACGGGAAAGATCGCAAAGAATTAAGACAAGACGGCAATGGTTGTCGAGGTATAAAATGAAAAAATGAAAGTCCTAAGGCCGAACTCATGAGGGCTTTATATATTTTATATAAGCTTGGAGTAGGCTCGGAACCACCTGTGTGATGCAGGCCGAGACCTACTCGTTTTTCGGGTTTTTATACTAAGGCGTGAAAAGACTCAAGACGGAGGAGTGGTGACCTCCTATAAGCTTGAGACCCCTTCACATGCTCCTATACTTGACGTGGCTCCATGCTGCATCAAAATTCCACCAAGAATAGAAAAACAAGCTGGAGAGATTAAAAAACCAAGCAGGAAGGCAAGGGATTTCGCTTTTTTTGGCGCGACGCGCCGATTAAGAGGAACGCCCTCATTTTATTTCCTTACGGAAATTGAACGGGCGACGGATGGGGATAAAATCCCCCCTGTGACCCCCCTTTCCGGCCTTCCCCCCTTGACCCCCTAAGGGGGAACCGAAGGAACAATTATTGACTGCCCCTTGCCCCTTTTCTCTGCCTTTTTGGAGTACGAGAAAGGGGCGGGTATCAAATCAACATATGCTAGTACGGTCGCTCAACATAATTGGATTTGTAATTATAGGTAAGCCTCTAAAGAGTCTTATCTCTCGGTCTATGACTCAATATTAGCAATATTTAATCAGAAAATTGATCAGATTGCAAGATTAATAATAAAAACACTAATCAATTAGAGAAATCAATAACTAATCAAACCATGAATAAATATCAATCAATAATCATAGCATATAAACTTGGATTCCCAAACCTTAGAAATAATAACTACTCAATCATGAAACAAAGAATAAAAAAATACATATACTAAGGAAAACATAATTAAAGAAATTAATGAAATAAACAAATAGAAACCATGAATCAATAAAAAACATGAAAAAATAGGGTTTGCAACTAAAAAAATAGGGAGAAAAAGAAGAGAAAAAAAAACCTAAGCATTAGAAAATAACATGCTAAGAAGGGAGGAAGACATAGATATTCCTAATCTAAATAATAATCAATAACCTAATATGACCAGGAAAGTAATTTACAAGATAAGGAAAGTCTTGACTCTTGAATATATGATTAAATGGCGGAATAGTCATCTGCGCGTACACGTGGCAGATTCCTGCAGAAACGTTGCAATATTCCGGAAGGCATAACTCATTGACTAGAAGTCTCCTCGGGGCGTGCCACCTATCGTTGGAAAGCTCATCAAGTATTGCTTCCAAACCCTCGGAATTACTCGATTTCAATAAGCACATCAAAAGTTATGATTAGAATAGTAGACGTGACTCTTTTTTCACATTTCTTTTAATGATTTCCCGCTTTGTTATCGCTCAAGCTCGAATTATGACATATCCATACGATCCTTATGCATTGTAGCTTATTTCCAAGTGCTCCTAGTCCTCAAGCTTAGCTAATCATACTCCAAATACGTTTTCATAACCTGAAATTCATCAAAAACAAGAAAACATACCGAATTGGAGTTGAATAACATAACTTAAGAATATGATGCAATAATGAACCTAAATATGAAACTAAATTCTCTTAAATGCAACCTAAATTCACGAAAAAAAAAATATATATAAATGAATTATCAAACTCCCCCAAGTTAAACCATTGCTTGTCCTCAAGCAATAAGACATAGACACGGAAAAAGTAAAACAACCTACAATATAGAACTACAACAAGCCTAAGTACTTAATTGAAAACAAGAGAGATATAATACTACACAAACCAAGCATCAAAACAAATCTGCAAAAAGCCACATAGCATGTGTTTAAGGGTTAAATAATGACTCTCGACCTAAATAAGGCGACTCAGATGAAGCAATACTCTTTAACTTTGACTTTTTGACTCAGTTAATACTCAACAATACAATACATAATGATCAAGAGGACTTTTGAGGGTTGTAATGGGGCTGAGGACAAAGGTATGGAAAATAATTTGGGAATTGTGGTGGAAAAATCAAGATAGGGAAGCATCATATAACTGAAAACATGACCAAGAAAGGTCACAACAACTCCGTGCCACAACCAACATTCTCCAAATATAATCAGCAACATTTTTCACTCAATAAATTCAATCATAACCCTTTTTGTTACCCTTTATTCACAACTCTTTTTCACTTCTTTTTCATTTCATTTTTCAACTTTCTTTCTTTCCTTTTTTAACACTTTAAATTCAATTTCCAAGCTCACTAAACATATTTTTCCATCCTTCTAAATTACAAATAGAGCACTTCAATTCAATACAAACCAAACCAAAACTAATACTCGCTCCCCAAGCTAGGCTTGGGACAAGAATCAAATGAGTCCAATGGCTTGTAATAAAGGTATCAATCAAACAAAGTCAGCAAAGGCTCAGCAGGTATAAATGAAGGATAATATGAAAATAAGAATAACTCTGGAGCTAAGATCATCAAATGAAACGCCTCAATCATATCGAAATGTATGCACTATCAAATATCAAGGAGTACCAAGTCAAAGTCAAGATCAATGCAACAAATAGGAACTAATCACACATGAAAGAGCAGAACTGACACAGATACGTTAGTTTACAGGCACAAAAACTCACTTAGGCTAGGGTATATGCATAGTAATGTTAAATCAAGCCAGAGAGAGATCAATCAATCTTACCACAAACAATCAGTTGCAAAACAATCGTGCTATGAAGTATCATGAACAAGATGAGTGACACTTAACAAAGGTAGTAGAATATCAACAAGGTTCTCAAAAAGTCTTAGCAATAGTCCCATAGATGCAACTAAAATGGGATGAAATCTAATATGAGATGAAATATGCTAATGCAACTAAGAAAGCAGTACATTTTTTTTTGGTTACACGGAAACTTCCACTTCTAATGAGTGGTACAAACTAGGCAACATCCTACGAAAGCAATAAAATCTACACTAGAAAGCAAATAAAGGATAGAATATTCCTTCCCCAAGCTAGAATCTACAGTGTCCGCACTGCATAAACCAGTTCAAAAAATAGGAACCAAAACCATCCCAACAATCAGCAAATCATCAAGCATTCCCACAAACACCACAGTTCACCACTTAAACTACATAAATCCCAACCACAGTTCAAATAATTATGTTGAGCGACCGTACTAGCATATGTTGATTTGATAGCGTTAAGACCCGACCGTAGGTCTAACCTGTGCTCTAGATATTTATTTAAGTTAACTATTGGTGATATTTTGATAGATTATAAGTCTAAACATGGTGAAACATTTTCCTAGATCTTTTTCCTTTGATTTTCTTTATTTATTAGTTTATAACCTTAATTCACATATTTCTAATCTTATTTAGTATTCCCATAATTTAGAAGCTAGATTAAAATGACCATCTCTCTATGGATTCGACCCTACTTACCCTTCTACATTGTTAGAAGGTTTTGCAAGAATTATTTTTGACAAATGTACAACAACCTATCACCTTTACTTAATTAGGCGATGAAACTATATATATACTTCATTGCCCTTTTTTAGTGATTAGGCTAATTCAAATTATGTGTCCTTGCACAAACCCGAAAGAAAATAGCGGAAAAGAAACCCGCTCTAATATTTTCCCATGAAATCACGTATTTCACTTCTTCAAGACTTCAACTGCTCATCTTCTCCACTACACCCTCTTCGGTCCTCCCTCATCTTTCTCTTTTCTGCGGTGACTTGTTGGCACTTTAGACGAGATCATGACGTTTCTCAGGTGACATTTCCTTGGTTATGATGGAAATTTTGATTTATGAAATCCGCACTAGTGCAGAAATGGCGATTTGCGTTGGATTGCATACCCTCCTTTGCCTCGCACTAGAGTCTGACGCTACATGTCTCAATGCTAATTGCCCAAAGGTAATCTGCTTCGGATGTGCATTCGACGGAATTCGAGTGCCATTTGCATCGGATTGGGGGTTATGTCCGACATAAATGTTGATTTCAACATATTAAAAAAGGACAATTTGTGTTGGATAACTACTATTGTCCGACGCAAATGATATTTACAATTTATTAAAAAAGGACAATTTTGTGTCGGTTGACTTGCAATGTCCAACGCAAATTAATAAAGAAAGGCACGGTTCCACTGATCATTATGGTGATGAAATGAAACCAACATATAATTAAATTAAGTTAATGTACTTCAAGTATTACCTTTATTTCAGTAGATGTTCTTAGTAGCACATAAATTTATAAAAATCAAGCTAATTGGTGTTTATCAATTCAACAAATGGAAAGAGGAGGCTTGGAGTTTAAATTTATACATCAATTTATTAAGAGAGCAATATTTGCCACTACAAAAAAAAAAACATGAATGATATTGATGAACCAACACCCAACAAACATGCAGCAACCAACACAATCGTTGGTGGACCAAGAAATTCTTATTTGAAATTATTTTAATAAAAAACAATTTCCAAAGATTGATTTGGCTTCCCTTAGCAAGGACGAAAAACAGAGGAACAAAGAGAACTTGAGGAGACGCTAATTGAAAAGCATCTTCAAGACAAAATTCCTGGCAAATTCCATTTGAATAATACATTTATCAATCCATCCATGATTCAATTAATCACCACCAATAAATTTCAATCCACATATTAGAACAAAAGAATATACAGAAAAAACCGATTTCGCAATCTGCATTTTACGGGTCTTCACAATACACTTTAAAATAAACCTAATGCTAAAAGTATTGCATAGAATTACAAATACAAACCCAGATTACAAAGAACGAATAATCAATAATTTTTCTAAATAAGTTGTAATTTAATTAACTGTTAGTTAGTACCCATAAATTAAAGAAGAAGAAAAAAAAAGAAAAACCTTGTCTTTTTCAAGATGGTGTTGGAGAGGAACAAGAGGGGGAGGAACAAACTCAGCAAAAGACCCATCATCAAATTCATGTGTAATTTCATCTTCTTCATCTTACTCAGCAACTAAAGATGACCTAGGTTGTTCTATCTCCTCATCTTCCATTTTCTTTGTATTTTTCTCTTTGTAAGATTCAAAAGTAACAAGGGAAAAACGACAGAAAGAGCCAAAAGTGGGAATAAGAGATCTGATTTGGTGGAGAGGAGAGGGAGAGTGAGGGGAAACAAAGGTGGGTTGGATTGGAGTAGCAAAAGAATGCCATGGTTGAGTGGCCTTGGGAGAATAATTGCTGAAGAAGGAAGAGAGAGAATGAGGTGCGGAGAGTTTGGTGGGGGGAGATAACAACGACTATTACATTTGTAGGATTTGGAGAAATAAGGTGTAGCGGGGGGTGAGAGAGATTTAAGACTCATCCTCTCATTTGCGTCGCGTTAGATATAATAAACGATGCAAATCACGCCCATCTGTAATAAACGTTGGTTATAATAAAGTTATGGTGATTTTGCGTCGCCTCTCAAGCAAATTTACATTTTTCTACTAGTGTTGATTGATGAGTAATGAATTTCTTCTCTGCTATAACTTTTTTTAATTATGGCCGGTGGTGAGGTGGGTCGCGACTGGCATTTAGAGATTAGCGGCGAGTTTGGTCGCAAGGCTGATATATTTTATTATTTGCCTTAACTCAAGAATCAAACTCCCTTCTTATCAAACAAAATTGTTGTTTACTATAGACACATAATCGTGTCTCCCCATTTAATTAAGAATCCAATGATGAAACATACCGTGGTCATAATTGGTCCCACGCAAGGGCAAAGCAGTCTGAAAAGCCATTCAAAACCATTTCTAAAAGTGTCAAGGCCCTATTTTAAAGCCCAATTAATTAATCTTGATAATGAGAGGGAAGTAATTAGAAAACGAGAGTCTAGAGAGAGAAACTCCCGCTTCTCTCTAGAATTAAAATTGTGAAGTATTTTGTCCATTATTTACTGTTCCATTGAACCTCAGCTTTTGCTGGAACATGGCTAAGGGTTCGAAGAAAGGAAATGGTGGAAAGAAGGCTAAACAACAAGTAAAGGTGACGAAGAAACCTCAAACTGGTGATGCTAGGAAGATGAAGAATGTGAATGAGATTGGTGACAATGTGGCTCTAAGTTGGACTACGGAGGATGAGAAAGATGATGATTCTGTTGCATCGATGGAGAATCGAGCATCAATGCTGGATAGGGCGAACTTTGAGGCTGTGCGTACTCAGGTGGAAAGCTGGGAAGCATCGATAAGAACTCCAACGCGACCTGCAGCTGGGAGTATTATTCCTTCGCCGCATCCTATGCAACAGTTGGCGAGTAACACAGGTAACATTCCATGGCGACATAGTCTATTTGAGAGTATCCGTGAAGAAGGTCTAGATTTAGAAGGGTGTAGTAATGTTAATCAATCTGATGAGGTTAATATAGCTACAAATGAATCTATTCCTAGAATTGTGATTTCAGAGGAGGATGTTAAAGGTGAGATAGATTTCTGGAATTCTGCGTTGGTGTGTTATGTTTTTGGAATCAAACTTCCTGTTCATATTATTAATGGTTTTGTTAGGCGAGTATGGGGGAAATTTGGAGTTGATAGGATTGCAATAGGGGTGAATGGTGTTTTGTGGTCAGGTTTAGAAATGTGGAGGGTAAACAGTGGGCTATGGATGATGGGCCGGTGTTATATGATAACAAGCCTATTATCATGAAATAGTGGTCTCGTGATATGGATTTATTGAAGGAGGAAGTGAAAGTAGTGCCTACATGGATTAGATTTCCTGGTTTGCTGTTGAAGTACTGGGGACAGGTTGCTCTTAATAAGATTGCTAGTCTGGTAGGTAAACCTATCAGGACAGATAGGGCCACAACACAAAAAGACTGTATTGAATATGCAAAAGTGATGGTTGAAGTGAAAATGGGACAATCCTTTCCTGATGAAATACAATTTCTGAATGAGAAAGGAACAATTATGAAGCAACAGGTGATCTATGAATGTAAACCTATCATTTGTGGTGACTGTGGAGGGATAGGTCATACTTTGGATATGTGTAGACAAAAGAAGTATGATATAGCTATAAAGAAACTACAACCTAAAAAGATTTTGGTGCCTAAATCCAGGGCTCCTGTGGGAACAACACAGGTGCAAGGTGGTGTGTAAGCTGAAGTTCAGGCTCCTCAGCAGCTTAGGTCTGAAGTTATAGCTCTTGAGAAGGTGCCTTCAGTTCAGGGTGTACAACAGGAGACTTTGGCAGTGAAGGATCAGGGGCAGATTCAAAAGGACACTATGGGTTCACAGGGTCTAAAGGGTGTATCTTCATGACAAGGAGCTCAAAAGGTGACTTCAGTAAGCAAGGAAGTGGAGAAGGGACAGGGGCAGGCTCCTATGCTTTCAGTAGGGGAGAAGGAAAGGTGGTAGGTCAGCAGCAGGTTGAGAAGGACTATATACCCCCTAATGGATAGAATTGGTTGTTGGAATATTAGGGGTCTAAATAGCCCTAATAAACATAATGATGTTAAAGGGTTTTTAAGTCATTATAATATTGGGTTGTTTGGACTTCTAGAAACTAGGGTGAAGGCAAATAATTTCTCTAAGGTCTTCCCTAATATCTGTAAGGATTGGGCTGTGGTTACAAATTATCAATTTCATGTTGGAGGGAGAATATTGGTTGATCTAGTTACCTTCTGTTTTTGTGGTTAATATATGTAGTTGCTCTGCTCAATATATGCACTGTGAAGTAATTCATAGAGCTTCTGGAGGTGTATTTGAGGTTACTATGGTGTATGGAGAAAATGATGTGGCTATCAGGGAGGAGCTTTGGAGGGATTTAGAAAGAATTAGTAAATTTGTGAAAAAAGCTTGGGTCATTATGGGAGACTTTAATAGTGTGCTAAATTTGGGGGAAAGATTGGGCTCTGTTGTTACCTTGGAGGAGGTAGGCTCTTTCAGGAAATGTACTAGAATTTGTAAAGTTCAGGATCTTCCTACTTCTGGTCCTTTTTTTACATGGTCTAATAAACAGGAGGGAGAGCAGAGAGTGTTTTCAAAGATTGATAGAGTTCTTGTGAATTCCAGATGGATTGACAACTTTAGAAATGCTTATGCAATGTTCATCTCAGAGGGCATTTCTGATCATTGTGCATGTGTATTGAAATTGGACAATACCTTAATTGAGAAGGCTAGACCATTTAAATTTTGTAACATGTGGGCCCTTGATGATTCTTTCTTAGACATAGTTCAAACTGGGTGGCAGGTGAGAATTGAGGGTGTCCCTATGTTTCGAGTGGTGAGTAAACTAAAGAAGTTGAAGCAGAGCCTGAAAATGCTGCATAAACATAAATTTTCTCAAGTGGAGAATGATGCTGCTATAGCTTTGATAAAGCTCCTAGATATCCAGAAAGCTATTCATAGTGATCCACATAATGCAGATCTACATAGGAAGGAGGATGAAGCCAGGAGCACCTATGAAGATTTAAATAAAGCTAAGATGAGCTTTATTAGGCAGAAAGTAAAACAAGACTGGATCAAAGGAGGGGATGAAAATACTAGATATTTTCATTCATGTCTGAGGAAAAGAAGCCTTCAGAAGCAGGTGTATAGGATTAAGGATGATTCAGGGGAATGGCAAGAAACTCCTAAGGAGGTGGAGGAAGCTTTTTTAATGTATTATAAGAGATTTTTAGGGACTGATAGTGAAGCTACTGGCCATGTCAGTAACTCAGTCATAGCTGAAGGCCCTAATATGGATGAAAGTATGCAGGAGAGACTTGTAGGCTAGTTCAGTATGGAGGAGGTTAAGAAGGCATTTTTTGAGATTGATGATAAAAAACTGCAGGGCCAGATGGATATTCCAGTGGGTTTTTCAAGAAAGTTTGGGATCAGGTGGGAGAAGAAGTCTCCCAAGCAGTGCTGGGTTTTTTTTCAATCAGGCCAATTGCTAAAGCAGATAAACACCACTACACTGTGTTTAATACCAAAAGTAAATCAACCTGAAGAAGTAAGCCAATTCAGGCCTATTGCTTGCTGTAATGTCACCTACAAGGTAATATCTAAGCTCTTATGCAGTAGACTAAAGTTGGTTTTGCCTAATATGGTGAATCAAGTGTAGAGTGCTTTTGTTGCTAATAGGAAAATCATGCATAATATACTTATTTATCAAGATATTCTTAGACATTATAAGAGAAAGAGCCAGCCTAGTAGATGTACTATGAAGATTGATTTGAGGAAGGCTTATGATTCAGTAAGCTGGAAATTTATTGAAGAACTTTTGAAGAAATTGAAGTTTCCTGCTAAATTTAGAATATGGATTATCACTTGTATTACTACTCCAACCTTTTCTCTCAGTATTAATGGTGGATTAGTTGGATTTTTTAAAGGAAGGAAGGGGCTGAGGCAGGGGGATCCAATTTCCCCTTTGTTGTTTGTTCTAGTGATGGAGTATTTTACAAGAATTCTGCAGAAGGTTGGGAATAAAGAGAACTTTGGTTTTCACCACAGATGCAAAGAATTGATAATGAATCATCTCATCTTTGCAGATGACCTTATGTTGTTTTGTAAAGGAGACATTCAGTCAGTGACTTTGATGGTTAGAGCCTTAAAAGCTTTCTCAGATGCTTCTGGTTTACAGGCTAATCATATGAAGTTTGCTATATATTTTGGCAATGTTCAAGAAGAGCTAAGAAGCAGGATTCTACAAGTTAATGGATTCCAACTAGGATCATTTCCATTCAGATACCTTGGAGTGCCAATTACTTCCAAGAGAATCTCTATTTCAGATTGTGATGTACTTATTGATAGAATGCTGAAGAGAATTATGTGTTGGTCTTCTAGACACTTATCATACGCAGGGAGGGCCACTTTAGTTAATGATGTGCTGTTAAGCATTCACTCTTATTGGGCTCAAGTATTTCTGCTCCCTAAATATGTCATACAAAGAGTAACACAAATCTGCAGAGCCTACCTTTGGGATGGTAAATTTTTCCTACATAAACCTCCTTTAGTGGCATGGGAATGGGTTTGTAGGCCTAAGAAATGTGGTGGGCTTGGAGTTAGGGACTGTATGGTGTGGAATACAGCAGCTATGGGTAAATACATTTGGCAAATTGCCAAGAAGGAAGATACTCTTTGGATCATGGATTCACATCATTTACATCTGTGAAGCTAATTGGTGGGATTATACTCCATCAAGTAATGCAAGTTGGTCTTGGAAGATGATTTGCAAAGTCAAGGAGAAGTTTAAACCTGCCTATCAGAACAACTTATGGCTGAATGGTAGGAAAGCTTACACTATTCAGGATGGTTATCAGTGGCTTAAAGGTAATATGGAGAAAGTGAGATGGTCTCATTGGGTATGGAGCTCATTGAATATCCCTAAGCATGCCTTTATTGCTTGGCTAGCTGTCTGGGGTAGATTAAATACCAGGGAAAGGTTAAATAAAGCTGACATATGTAGAGATACTAGTTGCCTGCTGTGTCAAAATGGGGTTGATTCATGTCAACATCTCTTTTTTCAATGTGATTTCAGTAGGAGAATTTGTAAGGGGATAATGTGCTGGTTGGAAATTTATTACAGTGGGAATGAAAATTTGTATGTACACTGGAGGAAGTGGGGGAGGAAATTCAGGAGAAGATATCAACAGAAGGTGGCGCATATGCTAGCTTGGCAGCCACAATGTATTACACATGGAAGGCAAGAAATCATGCTCTCTGGTATGAAGCTGTGTGGAATCCGAGGTTATAATCAAGAAGATTCAATGTGACATAACCAGTAGAATTAAAGCAAAAATTTGTGATAAATGGAGTGATAATGAGTGTCTTTGGTTTGAAAACCTTAGGTCTGGTATATTGTATGCTGTCCATTTTATTTGGTGTATGCTGTAGGTGTGTTGTCTGATGTCTATATGTTTGTTCTGGTGTTGAGCTGGTTGTGTGTCTGAGATTGTTCAGTTTGTAGTTGGTGCTTTCATGATTTTGGTAATATATTACTTACATTTTTACCAAAAAAAAAATTAATCTTGATAATTAATTGTATATTGAGCGCAATTAATTAAAAAGCCCAATTAATTGTTTAATAATAATTAATTTTTTTTATTTTTAATAAGCAAATATTTTCAAAAGATATCTTTTATAGTTCAATTAAAATTTTCTCCCGCAAAATCAGATTTTCGAAATTAATGGATAATAGAAAATCTTCTAGAACGCATTCTAGAAAAGCTGGCAATGACACGTCAAGAGCCACGCTGGTGCGCCTAGTGCACCAGCTTGCGTCTGGCATTGGTCTGTGCGTCAGGCGCAACTTTTCCTAACACGTGGCACTGTGCCACAGACTATGAGACAGATTGTGTCCTGCACCTGGCGCACATCTCTACGTGAAGCACAATTTTCATTGTTATCTTTTTCAAAGCACATACCACGTGCCCGCTTTCTACTGGGCATGCCGCATCATGCACTTGACACATCAGCCTGCTCTTGACACATCAGCATGCGCCAGACACAGCTGGCGCATGAGGCGCAGTGTAACACCACGGATTTTCGCTCATAATTTCTTCGACTTATTTTCCCTTAATTATTATTTTCCGTTAAATTTAGAATATTTTACTTCTAAAAATATTATATCTTATGTTATTTGTTTTCCAACTTTTTAAATGTTGTATTTGTCAAATTTATTGGCTTAGAAATTATATATATATTCTACTATTTAAAAATGCGGGTTTGATCTAGTATTTTTATTTATTCGGTTTTAGCGCGTTTTGAACCGTTGCACGACCTTTTAACGTGAAGTTTTATGTTCCTAAAAGCTGTCTGAAATAATGTCTTGTATGGGAGATATTTTCATATTCATTTCAACCTTTGAAATCCCTTTGTAACACCTATTTTATTACCCCATTAATTTCACTTGTAACCCCCTTTTTATTTCCCTTTTTGCTGCTGGAAATTGATCACAAAATTAGTCCATTTTCCCCATTTTATTCGACCATTTGAAGAGATAAAGTTGAGAGGAAAAGTTCATCTCGGTTTTCCCTGCTACACCTTCACGAAAATGGCTATCACCAGAGATATAACCGTTGGATCGCCCTAAAATTTGGACAGCACGTTTAGGACATCTAGGCCTTCATGATGACTGGAGCGATGTTGAATCAGGACTATAAATTATCGGGAATCAAGATCAGAGCAGAGCAACACATAGAGGAATTTATGATGTTCAAGAAGTAGAATGCAAGTCATTGGAGGTCTTCAAAGGTAACTAGCGGTTTTCCTAGATCGATTAGTATTTGTATTGGGATTATACTAGTATTAATGGTTAGGTCGGGTTAATAATTTGTTAGGATTTGGGTAGAAACAATTATATGATTATTCACATGAAATTTCATGAATTATATGATTATCTGATAACTTGTGAACTTTGTGTTCTAGTTGGAAGTTTTATATGAGCCACCATTTATTAATTCTTCTGCTGGAGTTCTTCTTGACCAACATTGTTATGGTCTGCAGATGACTTCTTTCTTGATTTCTTGCTTTGCTTCACATTATGTGTGTGTGTTTTTTTTTTCCTTCGTGGCGTGGCATGAGGATCATGTTATTCATTACTTTTTTTATTATGGTTGTCGTCATTCTTGCTTTGCATCAGTTTACATTCTTAAATTTTGCTGTTGTTAATATTGATGTGTTAGAGAATACTTCATGATTTATTCAATGTAAATGTTGTATGAATAGCAGTTTCCACTGTGGTACAAAGTTTTCCCTGGTGAGGTTTATGTTATGATATTATCTGTTTTTATTTATTCATATTTGGAATATGATTTTATTTTAAACATGATTGTTATTCTATTTAGTAAGTTGAGGTTATTGTTGGCTTAAATATGTTTATTTATTGGCATCTTGAGAACATGATTGTCTTGGGTTGTTTATGTTATGTTATACCCCAACTTAGATAAAGAATGTGTGGATTATTTGGTTGTATTTATTTAATTTGTGATCTTTGGTATTAGTTCAAAATATTTCGGAACATTTTTAATATTTTAAGTTTCATGTGAGTAAATTATAGTTTCTTTTGGAGTTATTATTATTTTTGTTATTAGTATTTTGAAGAATGTTATCGTCGAATTGAGACTATTGGATTGCGATCATAGTTTCTGTTGATTTTGGGTGTAAAGCCTTAAGGGCATCCTTAATATTTATATTTGATGAATCAATGGATGAATAAACTATAGTATTTATTTGTAGATCTGTTTTATTGAGATTAAGATATCCGGTGGGATAGACGTAGTCCCCGGTGAAGAACATGCCAACCACCTAGGTTGCGATTTAGGGGTCTTACCTGGGTTAATTGTTATCGTCCGAGAGGTTGGGAAGTACTGAGCTGTGTACTATCCTACATCGGGAGTGTGGCCATTTTTAGACACAGGCAGTAGGGAACGTAAGCCCATAGGCTGTCTGGAGATTTCGATCTGACAAACCTTAGGAAGTGGGTTGCGACCCACTGGCGTTCTGCTCTTTCTCAAAACCTATTATATTATTTTTGTTTAATTATTTTGGAGGCCTTATGTTATGGATCTTGTATGCTTATATTAAATTTATTAATCATGATTTACTTTATTTTAACCATGTTAGATTGTCAGCTGTCTTTTGGTTGTTACTTGGTTCAGTTTGACATTTTATGTTGATTAAGACTTATTTATTAATGTTTGATAACTCCTATGTGGATTCTAGTTGAGCTGGGAGAGCTGTTAGTTTCTCCCCACTTATTGTGGATGTGTGTTGATATATTTTGCATGTTAATATGTTGCAGTATGGTTTTGTCATGGGGTTTGAGAGATACCGACGAGCTTAATTAGGAGGGTTACTTATTTTTGTTTCTTTTTATTTGTGAGATTTTGGGATCATGTTATCTCGTTATAGATACGTTTGGATTAATGTTCTTTTCTTGTTGTTTTTTAGATTTTATTCGAACTTTAGAGTGACACTGTCCGTCTTGACGATATTTCCGCTATCGTCTACTACTTAATAAATCTTTCTATTTTGTTTATTCATTGCCTATGAATGGACGGAGTGTTACACGCAGTGTCGTTTTCCCTATAAATAGGCCTAATTTCCGTACAGATTTAAGGACAAATTTTACACAGAACTCTCGACTTTTATATTACGAATAGCTTACGAACCTCTCTAATAAAACACATAACCTCGCTACAAAAACTCATACCTTTCAAACACCAACACATTCAAATCTACATACTTTCAGACGTTTAGATCTTCATGCTTCACAATTGCTCGTGCCGAAGGGTGTCAATCTCGTAGACCCAATCCACTGTATTATAATTTCAAGGATCCTTGAATAAATTCTCTATTTCTATATTGAAGTTACTAACTATTTCTTTCATAATGTAGATCTTTAATATAAAATCGTGCCTTTGTACATTGTAATCCCTTTTCTATACTATATTTTATATTCATATTATTCCTGCCTATGCATATTATATGTTTGCCTAATTATTCTGTGCATATTGTATGTTTGCCTAATTATTCTATGCATATTATATGATTGTCATGCTTTATTACTTACCTACATGTTATTTTTGTTAATGAAAGACCTAAAAAAATATTCTAACCTTAATCAAAGTCATTTGGGCAACCTACTAGATTTCTTGTAAATTGATTGCATAATAACTTGTCACTAAAAATATAATCTTTTTATGTGTATCTTGAACCAACCTAGACTAAATACTTTTAGGCTGTTTAAAATATTATATGATTATTCTTTTGCATAAAATCTGTAAGGAATTGATATTTAGTAGAGGCCAGCAATGGGTAACATAGATCCTGCATGTCTTTGTACCCTCACCCTCGAGCTCAATATTTGGTTCATTTTGACCATCTATAGAGTCTAGACGGGGAAATCTACATTGGATAAGTCCCTAATTTGTCCTTACGATTTTCCATATCCAATTAGGTTTATGATTCTTCCTTTAGAGAATTGTTAACGACTTCAAAAATGTAATATTTACAATGGGGTAGTCAAATACTCAAATCTAATACGCGCTCAGCCCGCATAGGCGAAATAAAAACACACCTACAATCTAGCGACTCCAATGGGGAGGATTTCAAAAAAAATATATTATTTTTCGATGATTGGGTGAAATTCTAAAAATACGACTTATACTCTTTTTATGCATTAGAATGACATTACAATTTTGCATATTATAGGCGTGGATTTTTCAATCACTTTAATGCCTGTACGCGATGTGACCGTGTTTATTCGACTACCTCATTGTTTATTTTTAATTTGAAATTCGTTTTGAAGTCGCCAACAATTCTTTAAAGGAAGAATAAATCATAAACCTAATTGTATTTTGAAACGGATGGGGCATCTTAGGGATTAATCCCATGTAGATTTCCCCATCATGACTCCATAAATGGCCAGGAACAAAAATTGAGTTCGAAGGTGAGGGTACAATACTGTCAGAAACTATATTACCCATTGCTAACCTCCACTAAATACCGATTCATTACATATTTTAAAATAACGTGTTAAGCACCCTAAAAATAATTAATCTAGGTTGGTTCAGGAACCACATAAAAAAACTATATTTTTAGTGACAAGTTATTATGCAATCATATTACAAGGTTCCTTGCAGATTGTCCAAATTATCTGAATTAATTAGAACAATTCTTTAGGTCTCGTTGAGCAATAAATACAAAGTGATAAATATGGCAATCAGACATAAGATATAAAAGGTTAATAAAAAGAAATAAAATAAGAAAATAAAATATAACACGGAGTTAGTATAATACGTACACTAATTTCAATTGTGGGAATACGTTAACAGTCTATTTCACGAATAAACTGTTAGTAACTTCAAGAAAATAATAAAAAAATACAAAAATAAAATAAAAAAGGTTAATTTAGTTGACCCTCAAAAATTATGCCACTGTCCGGGGTCGTTTATTTGTACGAATCTGGGAAAATTAAACCATTCTACAAGGCTTAAAAAAGGTATTCGTGTTTTGTATACGTCCATTAAAAGGGTCGATTTGTGTTGTTGTGTGGTGTTTGTGCGTGAAACAATTTTGGTTGATGCGGCTAGGATGATGTGGCGCATGATTGGACGATATGGCGCAAGGTGTTGGGGCTCTTTGGTGCTGTGGTAATTTCGTTTGTGTAGTTGACTTTTGTAGATTGATGGTGATGATGAATTAAGGAGGTGCTGAATGGTGATGATGAATTATGTGGCAGGGGATGAAGATTAGGTAGCTGTGTAAGTTAGGCGTAGGGAGTGATTAGTTTTAGGCGATGGATGGATATGTTTGAGGATTAGTTGAATGATGGTTAGGAATAGGATATGATGCGGTGATATGCTGTGCGTGAGATATGAGGGTGTAGGTGATGATCAGGTGTAGGCTGTAGGACTTCTATGAATTGTGAGTCCCGCGTGATGTTGGAAGGTACTCTGGGTTCTTTACCTTCGTTTCCTAAAGATCTTCCTTATTACGGTTCCAACAGATATCAAGGAGGATCCATTTGTGTGGGATATGGGGTGGGTAAAGTAGGAGAAAGAAAGGGGTTAAGTTAAATAAACAAATAAAAAGGGGTTAAAGTAGGAGAGAGAAAGGGAGTAAAATTGAATTAATAATGTAATGGTGGACCATATGATAAGGACATGAGAGGGTAAAAAGGAAAAAAAAATTCCAAATAAGGAATAAAGTAAAAGAGGGAAGATCTTTTGGAAACACACTTAAACGGAAAGAAGAAAGATCTTTAGGAAACGAAGGGAGTAATTAGTTGGTTGAGTTATGTTAAGGAGAATATCTCTATTATATAAGCGAAGGGGAAGTAATGGTGTCCCTTCTTGAAATTACTTATATACCCTTAATTTCATAAAAAAAAAAAAGGAAATAAATTATTTTCTTAATAATTTCCTTATTTACACATATGGGTAATAAAGAAAGTTTTGCATTACCAAAAAGTATACATGGAGAATTTCCTCACCACAACATCAAGCACAAAAATTGACAAACTTCGTGAATAACCAAGAATTTAAGGAAAAACAAGCATGCAATCTAAAAGAAAACACACTAGAAGTCCAAATAACAAGATTATAGATGAAAAACAAGGACTAGAAGATGAGTTACCAACATGGAGATGAAAATCCCCAGATTTGAAGCCCTAGAAATCAAAACCTTGAAAAATCCCAAATTTTGTGCTCTTGAGTGTTGTAGAGATGAATGTGGTGAAGATTCTGGTGAGAAAAGCCGTCGAAAGTCGCCGAAAAATGAGCCTGGTGGCCGGATCTAGAGAGGATGAAGAGAGAGAAAGTGAGTGAGGGTGAGAGATATGTTCGAAATTATGAGGAGAAGAGCAAGGAGGGCCGAAAAGCTAGAAACGAAAATCGTGAAAAAACGCCCATCCGGGTTTGGTGCGGGCACACCTCCTCCAAGTGCAGGCGCACCAAACGCAAAAAGATTTTCAGAAGGAGTTTGGTGCGGGCGCACCACGACGAGGTGCGGGCGCACCACGACGAGGTGCGGGCGCACCACGACGAGGTGCGGGCGCACCACGACGAGGTGCGGGCGCACCACGACGAGGTGCGGGCGCACCGGACCCTTATGTTTTTTTCTGAAAATTTCTCAAGGAGCTGGTGCAGGCGCACCACGATGAGGTGCGGGCGCACCACGATGAGGTGCGGGCGCACCACGATGAGGTGCGGGCGCACCACGATGAGGTGCGGGCGCACCACGATGAGGTGCGGGCGCACCAGACCCTTCTGTTTTTTTTTTCTGAAATTTTCTGAAGGAGCTTGTGTTGGCGCACCTAGTGGAGGTGCGGACGCACCAGTTTTTTTTTTCGAATTTTTTTTTTAAAGGCGCGGGCGCACCTTGAGGAGGTGCGGGAGCACTTACCTTTTCTGTTTTTTTTCTTCAAAAATTTTAGAAAAAGGTGTGGGCGCACCGCTAAGAGGTGCGGGCACACCAGACTAAATTTCCGAAAAAATTTAGAATGGTGCGGGCGCACTTCGAGAAGGTGCAGGAGCACCTAACCCGTCTGTTTTTTTTCCTTCGAATTGTCTTTCCAAACGGGTGCGGGCGCACCTCAATGGGGTGCGGGCGCACTATAAACATCCGTTTTCTCAATCTTTCTATTGCAAATCACTCATTTCACTCAACTTTTCATAAAATTCAGATGTCCCAATGTAGCTCTCATGGCTAGCCGATAAATCAAAAGTCTAACTAACAATCACAAGAAAAATAAAAGAAAGGGAAGAAAAGAAACGGGTTGCCTCCCGTGTAGCGCTTGTTAGCTGGACTAAAAAGGATACGTCCTTCACGAGAGTCGCTCGGGTGAGCGAAGAAACAAACAACCAATCGAACCAACGGCGTGATTATCATGATAAAGCTTCAATCTCTGACCGTTTACCCAAAATGGACCGTTCTCACCCCAAAACCTCATAAGCCCCATAGGGAGTGGTCTTCAACAGTGAGAAGAGACCCGACCACTTGGAATTTAACTTTCCGGGAAGAGTTTTAGTCTTGAGTATAACAATAAGACTTTATCCCCAACCCGAAATTCTCGTTGTTGAATCCGGCGATTATGCCATTTCTTCGTTTGCTCTTTGTATAGTCTTGAACTCTCATAAGCGTCAAAACAAAGTTCTTCAAGCTCTACTAACTTTTCCTTGCGAGCGTTTCCCGCCAAATGAAGATCCATGTTGAGCTCTTTTACTGCCCACCAAGCTTTGTTGTAATAGCCTTGTTTTTAAGAACCTTTATTTAAAAGCTAAAAGTGGATAAGACCATCATTCTTAATGGTTAAGAAAGCTTGTGGATAAGCATTGTCATTATTAACGGTTAAGAAAGCTTGTGGATAAGCATTATCATTCTTAATGGTTAAGAAAGCTTGTGGATAAGTACTATCATTCTTAGTGGTTAAGAAAGGTTGTAGATAAGCACTAACATTCTTAGTGGTTAAGAAAGCTTGTGAAAATGCACTATCTTTCTTAATGGTTAAGAAGGTCAAAGGGGATAAGAACCATCATTCTTATTGGCTAAGAAGGCTTTGGAAACCAATAGATAAGTTAGAAAGTCCTTGAGAGCCTTAAACATTAAGATTATGAAAATCGTTTGGAGATTGTTTTATCTAACGATGAACTTCCAGTTAAAGAGTCTTTCGGTGTTGAATCCGAGCTCAGAACCTAACCAAACTTGATATTTGACATGCTTGGGATGTCTTAAGGTTAAAATAGTCATTTATTCCCAAGACTTACGTGGCTCAATAAGGTAAATTGCTTATATAGTAAAAACTGGCCAGCTTAAATTACAACTCAGACCTATGCTCAAATAAAGCTGCTTAGCAGCTACTTAAGTGTCGATTTCTCAAAACCCTTTCTATGCATGAAAGCCAAGACCTAAGGCTAACACCTCAAGCAAGAATCACCCAAAAAATCCAAGAAACCGACCTTGCCCAGAAGAGGTTTCCCTCCCCTGGGGGTACCGCCAGAACAGACTATAAAAGCCTGTTCTGGAATTTCGTCTCTTTTCTCTTATTTCTTCCTCTTGGACACACACTTTTTTCTACATAGAACTCTTTTAAACATCCATACAAAGTAGTACAAGCTTTGGTTCCAACCTTTAGACCATAAAATCATGTAGAAAACCTTGCTGAAAGATCACATAAGTTAGTGTAAGTTCAACAGATTACACCTCTTGTATTTAAGCTTAGTTTTTCATATCTATAAGCTTGTTGAAACTAATCTTTAGCATTTTATATATTCAGGGGAATATGTAGGAGTAGTTAACCAATTGGGTTAAGGAGTTTCGTGGCCTTAAGCATCCTCAGTGAAGGTAAACACTTAGTTTGGTTTTAACCTAGAAATTTCCATACCTATAGTTAGGTGATTGTTCCTTTCTAGTGTAAAGCATGTTTATGAAATGAATTTACTTATGATGTGTATATTATTATGTGTATATTGAGTAAATAACATGGATATAACATGCTAAGGTTCGTTAGAGATGTTTTATTTGACCTAAACAACACTTATACACTAAGTAATTACGATTATGCTTCTTAATGGAATGTGTTTGGTACATGGACTTGTGGAGTAATTGTGATGACTGAGGTGGAGTTGTTATGTTATTGTTCAAGTATATATATCCAAAGTTTTCAGTAGAACAATATGGTTCATCTTGTTATTATGATTCAAGAAGTTGGAGTGATAAATTTGGGAACATAGTAGGTGGTGGTTTCTGTTGTTGGTTGTGCTGTTGTATTGTGGTTGTGTTCTTCTGTTATTGTGCTTAATGTTGTGTTATTGATGTTGGTGTTATTGTTGGTGGTGGAGGTGGTATTATTGTTGTTTGTGCTGTTGTTATTATGTTGTTGTTATATCGTTCTTATTGGATAGTCGTTGTTGATGATGCGAGGGAAGTCATAATCTTAGAATTGGGAGACTGTTATAATTATTGTAGTTGGAGTTGATATGTATGAAGTCGAGTTATGAGTTATGGGAATGACTTCGTTAATTTCTATTTGCAGGATTCAGTTTATTTAGCATAATGGTTGCGTTAGAAGAAGATAATTAGAATAGTTAAGTTTGGTTATTGATTATTGATGTTACTGTGAGGTGGTTGTTGGAGGATGGCTATGTAGACGTATATAATTGAAGATGGTATGGGAAATCAAGTAATGATGATTGGAGGTTTCGTATAATTGTTATAGAGTAAGGTAACCTTTATGTTCAGCAAAATATATTTAAATGCTCCTGTGTGCGTTATATTGAATTTTAGATATCATATATCGTTTATAGTAATGGTCATGATTATAGATGCATCTCTATGAGTCAGTTGTGAATTGCTATTGGATTGTTATAAAAGTATCCTTTTGTTTAATTATTGGAATTGTTCGAAAATACTATGTTTCTTAAAATATGATTTGGTATGATAATGAGGAAATGATTCAGATATGAGTTAAGACCAGATAATGTCGAATATGGTGTTATGTTATGAGTATTGAGGATTCAAGTATGAATTATTAAATATCTTATATTATAAATATGAAAGTGAGGCATGAACATGCACCCGAGTTAGGGCGGGTGAGTCCCTAACTGTTGCCTTCGAGGAAGGGCGAATTCTTGGCGTTATAGGATATGTCCGGTTATGTCTTGCAAGCAGAACAGTAACAGGTAGGGTGACTACCCTCAACAGTTTGGAGACAGTTGGTACTATGTGGTACCCATCTCCATTCGCGTTCATGCCAAACGATTTGATTTTGTGAAGCGATAATAACTAAGTTGAATGTGATTATTTGTTATTATAACTATGTGTTAGTTTTCAAAATACACCTGAACTTGTATTTTCTATTACACGGTGTGTACTCAGCTTTGCTGATAGTGTTGTCATTTCTGTGGCCTGTCACTTGGTGGGTGGCAGAGTCAAACATTGTTGCAGGTTTGGTGTTGTGAGCTCAGAATTTTGATGTGAAGCAAGATAAAGATGTCGTCGTAGCTTATGGATTGAGTTTGTATTTTAGATAGTTAATTAAGGAAAAGTTTCTGATATATTTCGTTGTATACAATATTTGGGAATATAAGTCGAGATCTTGGTGTAATTGAAGTCTTATATAAAGGATTTTGTTTTGTGAGCCAATTACCCACAGGTTTAGGATCATTTTCTAGGTTATGTTTCCGCTGCGAGTAAATGTTTAATTCGAGGCTTATTAAGCATTGATTGTGAGTGAATCTTAAGTGTGTTTACCTAGCAGCTCGGGAATCGGGCTCTTACATTTGTGCTGTAGTTCAACCGGCAAATGACATGCTTTGCCATACACAATGCGATAGGGAGTGGTGCCTATAGGTGTCTTGAAAGCCGTACGAAGAGCCCAAACCAATCCTTTCGTGTCTTATTGACCACTCTCTCAAGGACATTCTTAACTTCTCGATTTGAGACTTCAACTTGGCCTTGGGTTTGGGGGTGATAAGGAAGACTGACTTTATGAATTACCCCGTACTTCTTCAAGAGTGCTTCTAGTTGCTTCTTGGTGAAGTGTGAACCGCCATCACTTATCAACACACGAGGCACTCCAAATCGAGGAAATATGATCTTTTTCAGGAGCTTGGTCACAACCTTGTGGTCATTGGTAGGGGAGGCAATAACTTAAAGGAAAAATTGACACCATGGGGCTGAACTATACCCGGTTTTCTTTAATAGGGACAAACTTTCAATATTCCAGTGGGGAGCCCAAGTATTGTATGACCCGGATTTGCATTGACCCAGCAGGTAATTTAACCTGCTACTTCAGGTAACTAGAGTCACGTGATCATTAAATGAACGTGTGACTTTAAAAACCTCCCCACCCCTGTTGTTTTTTCGTGAATCCTCTTTGTTCTTCCTTTGGTCTTCTCTCTGTTCTTCCTTTCTTCTTCTCTCTTCAATGACTTCTGCATCTGGATCTGGGTCAGTGAATACAAGAAGTTCTGGGCGGGCAATTGTGAAGTGTAACCATGACATTCCTACGAAATTGCACACTATGAAATCTGGTGGACATGTTGGAAGGAAATTCTATGGGTGTGCGATGTGGCCAGTAAGTGTATCTGAAATTAGGGCAAACATTTAAAATTTTTTGTTTCTGTTTTTTTTTTTAAAAAAAAATACATGACTATTGTTGTGGTTCTTTCTCTTTAATAGGCACCAGATTGTGGATTTTTCAAATGGGATGTTAATGAAGGGTATTCAAAGGAATGTCATGAATGTGAAGAGTTACATGTGAAGTTGTTGGAGCAGTGCACAAGCATTGCTGAGTTGGAACTGCAGTTCAAGATTTTTGAAGACAAGGTTAGCAAAATAAAGATGAAGAAGGAAAAAATGGCTGCTGAAGTTGAAGAGTTGAGGAAGGAGATGGCTAGAATTAATGCTGAATTGGCTAAGAGTAATGGAGGGGAGAAATTGGCTATAAGGGCGTTGTTGTTGTCCTGGATTTTCTTTGTTGTGATCATTGTTTCCATGAATTGATCATTATAGTATGTTTAGGGTGGGGATGTTAGTATGATGCAAATGTTAAGGGTGGGGATGTTAGTTTAATGCAAATGTTAGATGGGTAGAAGAATGTATTTTGGAAGCTTCTGACAAAGAATGAAAGTTTGCATTTTGTTTCAAATTCAAAGCCTCCTTACAATTGCTTAGAAGTACTTTTAATTCACAACAAAATATCATTGTTGTCCTTCACAAGTACTTAAAATTGAACTACAATATCATTGTTATCCTTCACAAGTACTTAAAATTAGGACTACAATATCATACCCATTGTTTAAGGCAACAAAACTACATAACAAGTCCAAAATAGATTGATGAGACTACATTTGTAACCCTAGGAATAATGAATTGGCAGAATTGGAATTCATGTGTTGCTAGTTGATGGTTGGCTGCTGTTTAATGGACCTTTCGAGGTTGAAACTATTGATTGAGAAACCTCCATAGGACGACCACTTTGAGAAGGGGCCTGCACATTTGGTAAAGGTGAGACAGTTAATAAATTATAGACAAGTTAGATAACAATGTGAAGTATTTACACAATAAGAGAATCAAGAAACCTTACCCTTCCACCTGTAGCTCCCTTTGAACCTGTGCCACTACTTGATGCACCCCTAACAGCTCTTGACCCCCTAGCAGCTCCTGCTCCCCTAGCAGATGTTGACCCACTAGTATATCCTGACCCCCTAGCACCTTTGGAACCCCCACAACCTACTTCAGTTGATGAACTCCTGCCTCCCCTAATTACCCTTCCTCCTTTCCCTAACCTACTTGGTTGGGAAGTTGCATTAAGGTGTGATCCATGGTTGTCAGAATCAGTTGGTGAAGGCTGTAATGCACTCTTAGCTTTCTTTTGAGGTGGTTGGGAAGGTTCACTACCTTTGTTTGAACATGTTCTTTTGTTGTGAGTTTTAATTTACAAATGCTACAACTCATTTCACCCCATGTTTAGTTAACCTCCCAGGTTTCTTAGGGTTCTCATGGGGGTCCTTCCTTTTGTTTTTTCTAGGTCTTCCAGGACCAATCTTGATAGGTGGAGGGACTAAAGGAGCTACAACCTTGGGCCAGTGCCTTTCACCAACTACTCGGGGTATTGATCCTGCATAAGACTGTAGGTATGTGGCCCTTGTGTAGTATTCTGACACAAAGTCCTCAGCATTCTTTCTACAAAAGAAAATGCAAGCCACTGCATGACAGCAGGGGATTCCACATAAATCCCATTTCCTACATGTGCATGACTGTGCAGCCAAGTCCACTGTCAAACTGTCCATCTTATGATTAACTTGGAAAGTTGTGTTTGTGGATGGAATTCCATGCAGTTGGCAGCCTCTGCCTTTTCCTTATTTAACCTAGTTGTATCCTAGGACAGATCTGAGCCTTAGATGCTTCCATTTCTTGCCTTTTCACCACTAATCTCTGCATAAGGGCTACCCTTATGTCCTCCAACATGTAAATGATATGTTTTGTCCTAGCAGCTATAATATAGCCATTGAAAGTCTTAGACAGATTACTTGTTATAACATCCACCTTAGTGTTAGCTTTCAAATGTGCTCTACAAAAAACAGAGGGGTTGTGGGCTTTTTAAACTTTTGTTGCATCAGGGTTAATGGTATCCATTTCATCTAGGGCATCAGTGTAGTCTGCAATACTATAAGCCTTAGCTGCTCTCCAGAACAACAATTTCTTTCATCACCCTTAAAATCTTTGTGCCAATGGGCAAAGATATGCCTAGCACAATGCCTATGCTCACATTGGGGAAAAATAGATGCAACTGAGCTTATAATTGCCTAGTTAAACAAACATAGAGGAGAATTAAATGATTGTGCATTAATATGTAATTATGAATAACTTAATCATCAAAACAAATGTAGTTTAATGCATATGTAATTGAAACTTACCAAGTGTTCATCTGAAACAATTGTAAGACCTTCACCTTGTCCTAGGTTCAAAGCTGTTTGAACCTCACTGAGAAACCATGACCATGAGGAGTTGTTCTCACCTTCAACTATGGCCCAGGCAACTGGATACATTTTGTCATTGGCATCCCTGCCAACAACTGCCAATAATTGACCACCCAAAAAGGTCTTCAAGAAGCAAGCATCAATGGACAAGAACCTTCTGCAACCCTCCTGCCACCCTTTTCTCACACCATCAAAACAGATGAAGAGTCTTTGAAACACTGGAGTTGCACTCCTCCTTGGTCTTTCATCATTCAACAACCTTATAAAAACTCCATCACTGTCTCTCAAGGCTTGAAGGTATCTACCTAGTTTGGCATAATGTTCTTCCATGGAACCATGAAGCAGTTTATGGGCCTTGTACTTCACCTTATAGGCCAAGGCACTCTTAATAGCAACTCTATATGCTTGTCTCACTGTCTCAATTAGCTCCTTGGCTGGCCAGTGAGGCCTTGCCTTGAAAATCTCCAGAAACTGCTTTGCAAGCCAAGTAGATGTCATTTGTCTGTTGCCTTCCATGTTCCTTGTGCAACTGTGTCATCTCAACAGATTTCACAACAAAGCATGCCCTCCTTGAATCCCAGGAAGCAAACAACCTGAATGGGCACCCTGTAGTGCACTTCACCTCCATTCTCCCTTGCCTCCTTTTATTACTTGTAGCAAAGTACAAGTTTCTCCCCAGGTTATAGCAAACCTAGCCACAGAACTCCTAAATGCCTTCTTACTTGGGAACCTCAGTCCAACTTTCCACACAAAATTTGTGAAATCTGTATCCTCAGTAACTAGAAGTCCTCTCCCTCTTGTTCTCCTAACATCCACATTATCATCACCATTGTCCTCTGGGGTATGGATATCATCCTCACTGTCCTCATACTCACTCACGTTTCCTGCCTCACCAGTATGTTTCTCAATTTCATCCCTGTTAAGAGTATGATATCTAAGGCCCAATCTTCCTTCTGTTGCATCCTTTTGAAGTTGCATTGCCAACTGAAACAACTTTGAGTTTGTGCCTCTCACCCTATCCCTAGCTAACCTTAGCTCAGCATCACTATTGTCTCCTTCCCCTTCTTCTTCAATGTGTTCTAAAAACCCCACCTCAGGTTCTGCTTCCCTCTCTAGATCACTCAATCTTTCAGGTTCTAGCTCAGTATCATACTCATCATCTCTATCAGAATCACCAAAAGGTTCATACCCAGGATCTGATTCTTCTTCAGAAGATTCTTTCCCAAGGAGTTCCTTCAAGGTCAGTGGACTCTCCGGTCTGTTATCATACCACTGATAGTATTCATGTGGAAACATTTCTTGGTCATAAATGAAAGCTTCTTCAGGCTCAGTAACTGGTTTTTTCCAAGATATATGTGTATGTGAAGGTGGTATTGGTGGTTGATCTTGTGACTGTGTTTCTGGAGCTGTTTGGGATACAGTTTGTGAAACTGAGGGTGTCTCAAATTGAGCTTTTTGGGTTGACTGTGTTTCATTTAATGTGGAACTACAAGGAGTTGGCTCAATAATAGGTATATCAGGGGGAGGCAGATCTGATTTAGATTTGTGATACAGAAACTGTACTTCTGCTATGGAATCTTTAATCCTAGAATTTGACCTCACTGGTATTAACTTCTTAGCAGGACTTTTTTTTTTCTTATTTTTTGTGCAGGTGGGTTTTCATTTGGATAAGTGGGTTTTTTCAGTTGGGCTTTTGCTTGTGTTTTTATCTTGGTCAGTGAGTGGTGTGTCAATTGGGTTGCAAGGTGAATCATTAGGCTGGTTTAATCCTGGGTTCAAAGGTGGGAATGTACCTTCTGGCCCTTCCAACAGCCCAGCAGGCTCTTCAAGAACCACTGGCTTATCTATGCCATGAATGACATACAAATCCATAAACCTTGTTTTCAAAACCACCTCTGCCATAGCTAGAGCCTCTTTATCATTGTAAACCCTTACCAACCCATCATCCAATTTCTTACCAGGGAACAAATAAAAGATTTCTTCAATCACCCTATAACTACCACATTTTTTAGCCATATCCTCAAGAAACCACCCACACAATTCGTCTGGGTCAACCGCAAATGTTCTACCACTACCATCAACATACTCCAACCACCCTTTGTCGTGTTTTTTAAACAGTCCCCCATGCCAAAACCTCAAGGTCACATTATCCATTCCTAAGCTAATACAAAAACAAACTCAATAAACGAACATAATTAATCACTCACCTAAATTCACGACAAAACATATCATCATCATAACTCATAAATTGAACAGTAAAGATAAACAAAACCCAGAATTTTTAAACTTCACCATTTTTCTCCAAGTTTCAATTTTTAACTTTCAGATCAACCTAATTCACCCATTATCAACATAATTCAGATATGGTACAAAGGAACATTACAAATTTAAAGGAGTTTAAAAAAAAAATCATACCTTGAATCAGAAGCGAATTTTAGGAATGTTGGTTGTCAAATTTCGTAATTCTCCAACTTCAACAACGATTTTTCCAACTTCACCAACTTCACAATTGAATGAGTTCAGTTGGGCTGACAATGGTGATTAATGGAGAGAAGAAGACGAAGGGTTGGTTTTTTCTCTCTCCACAATGGTGATTAATGGTGTCTGAAAATTGAAAATTGTAAAATTTCATTAAAACTAGGACCCACCAACACATATGACTGCCTAACACTAGGGGAAAAAAACAGAAGGGCTGCGCAAGAAGGGTTGCGCTTTTGATAAAAGCGCAGCCCTATTTTTGAAGGGCTGTGCTTTTCTGGAAAAGCGCAGCCCTACAAAGGTGAAGGGCTGCGCTTTTTTCAAACTCGCGCAGCCCTACTAGCTGCTGTTTTTTTTTTCGATATTTCCTATGCATGCGCGCCTATTCTCTTTCATTCCCACTTTCCCTCTTTTACTTCTTACCCCAAGTTGTGCGAAAATAGCGAGCACCACCACCACCACTACTTTCCCTCTTTCTCTTCGAGTGTTGCACCACCACCATCACCACTACTTTGCCGTAATTCGAGCACCACCACCACCACCACTACTTTGCTCCACCACAATTCGCAACACCACAATTTACACCACCACTACTTTTGCGCACACCACATTTGCGCACCACCACAATTCGCACCCACCATTGCGCAGCACCCCCCACATTGTGCCCACCACCTTGCGCACCACCACCCTTCTTAGTTTCTTTTCTTTTCCTCTCTTCTCTTCTATTTTCTTCTCTTCTCCACCATTTGAGTGGTTAATTAGGTATGGATTAATTTTGTTTTTAAGTTACTTTTGTTTTTGTTAATTGAATTAAATGGTTAATGTGCAATGTGGGTTTTGTCAATTGTAGGAAGAAGAGGCTAAGGAAGGCAAGTAAAGTTCCAAGTATCCTTTTCTCTTCATTGCTCGTCGTTGGTGTTAAGAGGTAACTACTTTAACATGTAGACAAAGTTGATAATTTATTGATGTATATTGTATTTTTTATAATGTATATATATTATTTGTTGATATGAGATTGTATGAAAACGCAATGTGATTTAGCTATATATATGAAAATACTATTGTTTGAATCATCATCATATATGCCTAGATACCCGTTCAAGACTTACTCATTAGGAGTAAGTCTTGAATAGTCCCCGGTTTGGGACTGTTCTTGGACGTTTGATCTCACTTAGGTGGTGAATGTGTGTCTTCTTTTCAATTCTGAGGAAAATCTTGGCTTATCGTTTCGCTACATTGTTCTCTGGGTACATATGTAGATAAGCAATTATCTACATTGTGTACTTGGAGAACTGTAGGGAAATGCTGCCGGATTTTCCTTAGAATTGAAAAGTTGGCATATATTCACTAGTGAGATTAGACGTCCAAGGATGGGTTAGGTTGGAGTGATAAGGACCTTTGACTGCATGCATACAATTGAACATGTGACTATCTTAGCTTGTTGTATACGTGTGTGATTTGAATATGTGAGTGTGTGTACTTTAATAATGATTGATGCATTATAATGAATGTTGTGTTTAATTATTAGAGGTGGTCTTCTTGAATGAGATGGATCGTACTTGGATGTATGGTAGTCGTGAATCGATTGAGTTTGTGAATGGGGTCTGGAACTTCTGTAGAAGTGCATTAGAATATCAAACATCCTCTGGAGCAGTCGACTTTTATTGTCCTTGTTTGGATTGTAGAAATGTGAGCAAGGTTAGTAGTATACATGTGGTTAGGGAGCATGTCTTTGCGCCGTGGGTTTAGGCCTCAATACCACGTATGGATTTGGCATGGTGAGCAGGGGAGGTATATGGGAAGCTCTGGAGTAAAGAATGATGTATGTGAAGAAAAAAAGAAGGATGATGATGAGTTAGGGGATGAGAATTTGGATGATGAATTTGGAGATGATGATAGGGATCGGGTAGACGAGATGATACACGAGGTTGAAGATCAGTCGTGTAGACGACCTCGTATTTTTGAGTCTATGTCTCAGGCTGCTGAAAAGCCGTTGTATCCAGGTTGTACAAAGTACACCAAACTTTCCGCGGTGGTAACACTGTTCAACATTAAGTCGAACGCTGGTTGGACGGACTCTAGTTTCACATCGTTGTTGGAAGTTTTAGCTGAGATGCTCCCTGATGGAAATGAACTGCCAAAGTCGTACTATTATGCGAAGAAGCTGATGTGTCCTTTGGGTTTAGAGTACGAGCGGATACATGCTTGTCCTAACGATTGTGTGCTTTATCGTAATGAGTATGAGCATTTACATGAGTGTCCACGTTGTGGATTGTCGAGGTACAAGCGTGAAGGAGCTGGAGGTAGTAAGGACCACCAGCCAAGGTGTTGTGGTATCTACCCATAATACCTAGATTTAAGCGCATGTTCTCAATTAAAGGAGATGCGAAGAATTTGAGGTGGCATGCAGATCGTAGGAAGAAAGACGGTCTGCTCAAGCATCCGGCTGATTCGCCTGAGTGGAAAACTATCGACAGGGTGCATAAGTCATTTGGTAATGAGGATAGGAATCTGAGGCTTGGATTATGTACGGATGGCATGAACCCTTTTGGCAATCTCAGCTCGCAGCATAGTACATGGCCAGTAGTTTTAGTGGTTTACAACTTGCCTCCTTGGTTGTGCATGAAACGCAAGTACATGATGTTGTCGCTTCTTATATCGGGGCCCAAACAACCTGGAAATGACATAGATGTATACCTTCAGCCGCTTGTTGAAGATTTACAGAAGATGTGGAACGAAGGAGTGTTAGTATTTGATGCGTATGCTAATGAGATGTTCACTCTGCGTGCCATGCTTTTTTGTACTATGAACGATTATCCAGCTTATGGGAACTTATCTGGGTATAAGACTAAAGGAAAACAACCTTGCCCGATTTGTTTAGATGACATGAAATCTACACACCTTAAGGGCTGCAAACATGTGTATATGCGCACACGAAGGCTCCTCAGCCGCGACCATCCCTATCGGTTTAAGAAGAAGGCATTCGATGGGACGGTTGAAGAAGAAGTTGCTCATAGACCATTAACTGGTACTGAAGTTTATAATCAGGTGAAGGGCATTGAAACAGTCTTTGGTAAACCTGCTAGTGAGGTTGATAGACCTACAGGATTATGGAAAAAACAGTCCATTTTTTGGAAACTCCCATATTGGAAAGATCTAAAGGTCAGACATTGTTTGGATGTCATGCACATAGAGAAGAATGTTTGTGAAGCTATTATCGCGACACTTATGAATATTCCGGGCAAGACAAAAGATGTTAAGGCGTCACGACTTTACTTGGAAAAAGAGGGGATTCGACCAGAGTTGTGGGCTCAGAAAAGGGACGGAAGGAAGAAGAAAAGAGGGGAGGAAAGGGTTGATGATGAAACTCAAAAAAGTAAAAAGGTGGAGGATTCGGAGAAGAATTATTTGCCACCAGCTTGCTACACGATGTCGCGTGCAGAGAAACGGATTTTTTGCGAGTCATTGTATGGCATTAAGGTCCCTACTGGCTACTCATCGAATATGAAGCGCTTTGTTACCTTAAATGGTGAGTTGAAGTTATCGAGTATGAAATCGCACGATTGTCATGTCATGATGCAAGTATTCTTACCGATTGCAATTCGTGGGATACTTCCAAAGCATGTGAGGCACACCATTACAGAACTGTGTTCATTTTTTCATTCAATCTGCAGCAAAGTCCTAGACCCGTCGACCCTCGATTCCTTGCAGTCCAGAGTAGTTGAAACTCTATGCAAATTTGAGATGTATTTCCCCCCGCATTCTTTGACATTATGGTCCATCTCATTGTCCATCTAGTTCGAGAAATTAAGCTGTGTGGTCCAGTGTTTTTGAGGTGGTGCTATCCTTTTGAGAGATATATGGGAACTTTGAAGGATAAAGTTCGGAATCCTGCACAACCAGAAGGTAGTATAATTCAAGGGATTGTGGGTGAAGAGATCAGTAATTTTGTGGCTGAGTATTTTGCTAGTGTTGATCCTGTTGGACTTCCGACATCCCGACACGAGGGCAGACTTGAGGGCAAGGGTACAATTGGTTCAAAATTGATCACACCTTCCGTAGAAAAGCGTAAACAAGCTCACTTATTTGTATTGCATCACGTACCAGATGTCCATCCTTATTTAAGTGAACATATGGAGGAATTACGTGTTAGCAATCCTGGAAAAGGAGTGAGGGCATTGACGCAAATGCATAACAAGACTTTCATTGATTGGTTTCATAAACGAGTACTCAATGATTTGGATGAAAGTGTTCCTGAAACAGTCAAGTGGTTAGCATTTGGTCCTCGTGAAGCTGTACGCTCTTATGAGGGTTATGATATTAATGGGTATACGTTTTGGACTGAACGTCAAGATCTCAAGTCAAGATCGCAACAAAATAGTGGTGTTTCACTTGTGGCGTCACACAATATGCAAGCTCGAAAGATAAGTCGCCTGTACATGCTGAAAGCAACTATTATGGGCGAATACAAGAATATGGGAGCTGGACTACTGTACTTTTAATATTTGCCTCTTGTGTTGCACGTGGGTTGACAATAATCGACGTTGTGTAAGAAACGATGATCCTTGCGGTTTCACTCTTGTTGACCTTAGTCGTCTACGTGAAACTGAGGAGCCATTTGTAATTGCATCACAAGTCAAGCAAGTATTTTTTGTAACTGATCCTGCTGATCATAAGTGGTCAATTGTTGTACCTGGTAAAAGGAGTATCCTCGGTATTGGTGATGTTGATAATGAGGAAGAATATGATGCATTTGAGGACCTCCCCCCCCTTTACCTATCCTGAAATTTGTGTGGAAGATGATGTAAATATGTCGGAGAAACTATATGCGTGTAGATCACACGGAAGGGATAATGTACTTGAGGATCCTGGAAACGGCGGAAGTCAATAAATCATGAGACATAAACTCAGGCGTGTAATTTCTCCATTTTGGCCTATTTTGGCCTTTTCGCTCCAAAATCGTACTTATCGAGTGATTTAACCCCAAATTTTCTTTGAACATGATTATATGATGTATAATGTAACTAGTATGTAGATTTGGCTTTAATTTGTTGTTGGTTGCATTTCGGGAACGAAAAGGCCATTTCCGGCCTATTTTCGCCTTTTCGCTCCCAAAATGTACTTATCGAAGTGATTTAACCCCAAATTTTTTTGAACATGATTATATGATGTATAATGTAACTAGTATGTAGATTTTAGGCTTTAATTTGTTGTTGGTTGCATTTCGGGAACGAAAAGGCCATTTCCGGCCTATTTGGCCTATTTTGGCCTTTTCGCTCCCAAATGTACTTATCGAGTGATTTAACCCCAATTTTCTTTGAACATGATTATATGATGTATAATGTAACTAGTATGTAGATTTTAGGCTTTAATTTGTTGTGTTGCATTTCGGGAACGAAAAGGCCATTTCCGGCCTATTTGGCCTATTTTGGCCTTTTCGCTCCCAAAATGTACTTATCGAAGTGATTTAACCCCAATTTTCTTTGAACATGATTATATGATGTATAATGTAACTAGTATGTAGATTTTAGGCTTAATTTGTTGTTGGTTGCATTTCGGGAACGAAAAGGCCATTTCCGGCCTATTTGGCCTATTTTGGCCTTTTCGCTCCCAAAAGTACTTATGAGTGATTTAACCCCAAATTTTCTTTGAACATGATTATATGAGTATAATGTAACTAGTATGTAGATTTTAGGCTTTAATTTGTTGTTGGTTGCATTTCGGGAACGAAAAGGCCATTTCCGTACCTATTTTGGCCTTTTCGCTCCCAAATGTACTTATCGAGTGATTTAACCCCAAATTTTCTTTGAACATGATTATATGATGTATAATGTAACTAGTATGTAGATTGTTAGGCTTAATTTGTTGTTTGCATTTCGGGAACGAAAAGGCCATTTCCGGCCTATTCGGCCTATGGCTATTTTGGCCTTTTCGCTCCCAAATCGTACTTATCGAGTGATTTAACCCCAATTTTCTTTGAACATGATTATATGATGTATAATGTAACTAGTATGTAGATTTTAGACTTCAATTTGTTGTTGGTTGCATTTCGGGAACGAAAAGGCCATTTCTGGCCTATTTTGGCCTTTTTCGCTCCCAAATCGTACTTATCGAGTGATTTAACCCCAAATTTTCTTTGAACATAATTATATGATGTATAATGTAACTAGTATGTAGATTTTAGGCTTAATGTGTTGTTGGTTGCATTTCGGGAACGAAAAGACCATTTCCGGCCTATTTCGGCCTATTTTGGCCTTTTCGCTCCCAAATCGTACTTATCGAGTGATTTAACCCCAAATTTTCTTTGAACATGATAATATGATGTATAATGTAACTAGTATGTAGATTGTTAGGCGTTAATGTGTTGTTGGTTGCATTTCGGGAACGAAAAGGCCATTTCCGGCCTATTTCGGCCTATTTTGGCCGTTTCGCTCCCAAATGTACTTATCGAGTGATTTAACCCATATTTTCTTTGAACATGATTATATGATGTATAATGTAACTAGTATGTAGATTGTTAGGCTTTAATTTGTTGTTGGTTGCATTTCGGGAACGAAAGGCCATTTCCGGCCTATTTCGGCTTATTTTGGCCTTTTCGCTCCCAAATCTACTTATCGAGTGATTTAACCCAAATTTTCTTTGAACATGATTATATGATGTATAATGTAACTAGTATAGATTGTTAGGCGTTAATTTGTTGTTGGTTGCATTTCGGGAACGAAAAGGCCATTTCCGGCCTATTTCGGCCTATTTTGGCCTTTTCGCTTCCCATGCCCACCCCCTCCACCCTGCCCCCCTCCCCACTCTGCTGCCCACCCCCTCCCATCCCCCTCCCCCACTGTTGCACCCCTCCCCCACCGCTGCCCCCCTTCCCCCACCCTGCTGCACCCTGCTTCCCCCCCCTTCCCCACCTGCTCACCCCCCTTCCCACCTGCTGCCCCCCCTCTCCCACCTGCTGCACCCCCTCCCATCTGCTGCACCCTCCCCCCCTGCTGCCCCTTCCCTGCACCCCCTGCTGCACAGCCCCCTCCCCCCTGCTGCCGCCCCTTCCCCCTGCTGCACCCCCCTTCCCCCTACTGCACACCCCCCTTCCCCCCTGCTGCACACCCCCCTCCCCACCTGCTGCCCCCCTCCCCCTCCTGCACCCCCTTCCCCCTGCTGCACACCCCCTTCCCTCACCTGCTGCACCCCCTTCCCCCTGCTGCACCCCTTCCCACCTGCTGCCCCCTTCCCCACCTGCTCACCCCCTCCCCCCACCTGCTGGCCCCCCTTCCCCCACCTGTTGCCCCCACCCTGCTGCCCTCCTTCCCCACCTGCTGCCCCTTCCACCCACCTGCTGCCCCCCTCCCCTCCCCTTGCTGCCCCCCCCCCCCCCGCCTCCCGCACCTGCTGCACACCCCCCTCGCGCCCTAAATGTTTTTTTTTCTAATTAATTCATATGTTTGTACAATTTCAGGGACATGGCGGAGGTGCATACGGATACGAGTGCGGAACACACTACCGAGGATGAGTGTTACGATCAGAGAAAGGAACAGCGGCAATTGGTTATGGCTCGCCGTGAAGAAAAAGGTTTACAAAAGCCAAGTAAGAACTTGGACACGAAAAAGAGGAAAGAAAGGGGACCTACAAAGTCACTAGGGAAACACACCCTAATGACTTTGGATTACGATGATTTGGGGCAACCTTGTGAAAAGTGGCGTCAAAAGTATGCCATGCAAGTTGGGATTTGCATGCATAACTCTCCATTCTCCACTCATGGAAAGAGGTCCCAAGACTTTGAAGAAGATGATTTGGGAAGATACTATGGTAAGATTCGCGTACATTTACGTTTAGAATCTTAACACTTTAGTTAAATATACTATGTAATATTTACTAATTTTTGAATGCGTTCTTTGTAGAATCAATTCAATATTCCAAATGATGAAGCGAAGAAGGATTTGTTTCTATCCGCGTTGCCCAAGGTTCGAGACTTCAAGGCCAAGCTAGTGTCGGGGTGGATCACGAAGAGGAGAAAAGTCGGGGGAACAAAGAAGAAGAAGATCTACGACGGGGGAGCAACACCTTCTTCTGAGGCTTCACAGGGCACATCATTTGAGGAGCCCTCCAAGCTTCCATATCAGATATGGAGGCATATCACAGCTGAGGAGTGGTATGCATTTGTCAAACAAAAACAACCCCAGAAGCTATTGTAAGAATTTTTTACTAGCTAAGATTAAATACTTTTAGATCCAATATTATTGTATAACATCATATCTAACCTTTGTTTATATTTGTATGTTTCAGGCATATGGCTCTAAAAATAGCGCGAATGCAAAAGCTAGGAAGCACTATCACCATCTGGGTGCTCAGTCGTATGGTCAGGCGAGAGAATCGTGGATGTACAACCATTACCCCACGATTGCGTCGACCAGACATCGGCGCATAGCTCTACGACGACAGCTGCACAGCGGCAACCAGATAGAGCGCTCGATTGGTGGTGTTCCATGCATGGGGTTGATGCAAAGGGACAGAGAGTCATACTGATCCGCAACAAAACAGATAGCTAATGCCATTGTAAGTACATATTATAAGTTTTTGATAAGGTTTACATAATAATATAACTTGTGCGCTCACGAGTATTTCTCTCTTATCCTTATGCAGATTGGCTTGAAGGAAAAGGAGGTAACTGGTGAGTTCACTCCTAGAGGACAAGTTGATGCCTTACACGAGACTCTAGAACGGGACCAGTATGGACGTGTGAGGGGCGTAGGAGTTGTCCGCCTCGGGGTGAGAAAGGTGTATGGTGATCAATACACCTCTACGTCAAGATCCAGTGCCTCTAGTGTCAATTCAGCAGCTGCCATAGATGTGGAGGCTATGAAAGCCGAGCTTCGGGAGGACTGAGAGCAGAGATGATCAGAATTTCATCGCCATTTTGGCGCAGATGGCTTACCGACTTTTGGTGCTTTCCCGCAGGGTGTTCCTGCACAGCCTGTTCCTACGCAGCCTATCCATATCCGGAGTTCACGGTAATCATTTAATATCACAACTATTGTTCTTAAATATGTTGTTTCATAGACTAACTATGAATAGAGTTTTTTTTAAAAGGTAGAGACACCATGTGAGCTACTAAATCAAGGAGATGGTCATGGTAGTTTCATTATCGTGGCTTATGGATCTGTACAGCCCCCTAGGGACCGGGTACGATTGCACAACCAGCCAGTCGCTGATATTCACTATGTGGTCAGCGTTTCAGACATTGTGCCCGGTTTCGAAGCATTTCCTCTTCCGCTGCCGAATGCAGGAGTTGGTTTACAGTTATTGTCTGATGCTCTTGGCAGTTATATTCTATGGCCGCGTGCATTGGTGCGGTTATCAAATCAGGTACAATGTCTAACATAAGTTATATACATAGTTTTCTTTTATAGTTCTTATATATGATTGTCAGTAATATCTTTTAATTTAACTAATTACTAGGGTTCGGGGAAGGCCGACAGGAAGGGAAAGAAGGTAGCTTCACCTCAGGGAGGCCGACGTGCCCAAGTAAATGTTTATACGGCAAAGTCTCCACTCATTACGGATATGGAGGTGGTGCAAGGCCTTACTCAACCGTGCTTCTGGCTACATGAGTGCGTTAGCGAGGCAGACGATGAAGCATTGATTGAGATTAAGTTGTCGGACCGCCAATTCCATTACATTGAGGAAACATCGACCTTCATTTCTAAGGTTGATATCAAAGAATTCTTACTTGGGGACGAGTTGAATGTTTCCATGATACAAACATTCATGAGGTAATACTTTATTAGTATATTTAAATTAATTAATAAATATACATATATGCCTTAATTAAGTAGTATTCAATCCAACTAATAATAACTTCTATAATAAGTAAGTTTTATTTTTATCAATATGAATTCTCAGGATATTATACAATGATTTGAGCCAATATAGTCAGCCAATGTTTGGTTGGTTATGTCCAAGCTTTGTACGAGATAACAGTTGCGTAAAAAACGAAGAGGAGGTGAAAGCATATCTCAAGGAATCTTTGAACACCTGTTCTCGTAGTGGATATAAGATCATTCTTCTTCCTTACATTGAATCGTATGCTTCTTAAACTCACTTTTTAATTAATTAAATTGACCTATTAGTTGTTCTACGATAAGAATAACATTTTTATTGTTGTAGGAACCATTGGACACTGATTGCAATATGTTTGTCACTAACGAAGTCTACCACTTTGATTCTTTGCGTAAAGGAACAATACGGTCCTTACTAGTCAAATCATTGTTAAATAGGTAGCCTAATCGAAACTACATGCACACTTAGCTTATTAAATATTAAATGTACATCTAATCTTATAATAATCTATTGATGTAGTGTGATGAAAAAGCGTAGTGCATCTGGACTTCGACAAGGAAAACCTCCTGTTTGGTATTTAGTCGAGGTAGCATGAGTAATTTTTTGCATCCAAAAAATAGAAACACATAATACACATCTAACATGTCATTTATTGCATATTTGGTGAATTTTAGTGTCTGGTACAAAAAGGTGGACTTGCGTGTGGGTATTACGTCATGAGGTTCTTGCTCGATATCGTCAACTATTGCAAAGATGTTGGTGATCTTTGAAAGGTATGTAACTTTTAGGTTTCCAATTGTTGTTTGTTGCATTTCCGGCCTATTTTGACCTTTTAGGCCTCAAAATGTAGTTATGAAGTGATTTAACCTCAAATTCTCTTTGAACATGATTATATGAGTAATATAACTAGTATGTAGATTCTTAGGCTTGCATATGTTGTTGGTTGCATTTCGGGAACGAAAAGGCCATTTCCGGCCTATTTTGGCCTTTTCGCTCCAAAATGTACTTATGAATTGATTTAACCCCAAATTCTCTTTGAACATGATTATATGAGGCATAATATAACTAGTATGTGGATTCTTAGGCTTGCATTTGTTGTTGGTTGCATTTTGGGAACGAAAAGGTCATTTCCGGCCTATTTTGGCCTTTTCGCTCCCAAAATGTACTTATGGAGTGATTTAACCCCAAATTCTCTTTGAACATGATTATATGAGGCACAATATAACTAGTATGTAGATTCTTAGGCTTGCTATGTTGTTGATTGCATTTCGGGAACGAAAAGGCCATTTCCGGCCTATTTTGGCCTATTTTGGCCTTTTCGCTCCCAAAATGTACTTATGAAGTGATTTAACCCCAATTCTCTTTGAACATGATTATATGAGGCATAATATAACTAGTATGTGGATTCTTAGGCTTGCATTTGTTGTTGGTTGCATTTTGGGAACGAAAAGGCCATTTCCGGGCTATTTTGGCCTTTTCGCTCCCAAAATGTACTTATGGAGTGATTTAACCCCAATTCTCTTTGAACATGATTATATGAGATATATTATAACTAGTGTGTAGACTTTTAGGCTTGCATTTGATTTTGATTGAATTCCGGGAAGGTATATGTCATTTTTAGAAGTACTAACTACGGTAAAATGATGAATTCTTATATGTGTGTTTATTCCTTGGTTGTTTTGCAAGGTTTATGCGAATTCCACACCACGTTTGAGGAACTTCACCAAAGAAGAAATTGATGAGGTTCGGGATAAGTTGGCGTCCCACATTACCGATGATTGCATAGGATGAGATTTAGCCCGAATGTAAAAGTTTCTATCAATCCTATTTACACTTTTTACATTATTAAATATATATGAAGTTAATTATTACCTTTCTCCATCTGTCATATATTATCGTATTTTAATTTGCGCTTTTTTTTTTGTCCAAGGGAGGTTTTGGGTGGGGGTGGGGTGGTGGGTGGGGTGGGCTGTGGATGGGGTGCAGGGGTGGGCTGGTGGGTGGGCAGTGGGCAGAGGCAGTGGGGTGGGCTGGTGGGTAGGGGCTGGGGGTGGGCAGTGGGGTGGGCAGTGGGTGGGCTGGTGGGTGGGGGCTGGGGGTGGGGGCTGTGTGTGCAGGTCTGGAACAACATGCAGATGCAGAATTATATTAAAAAAAAAAAAAAATAGGAGAAGGGCTGCGCTAGTTTGAACTAGCGCAGCCCTTCTATGTTAGAAGGGCTGCGCTAGTTCAAAAAGCGCAGCCCTTCTTTCATAGATTGGCTGCCCTTTTATGAAAGAAGGGTTGCGGTAGTTCTAAAAAGCGCAACCCTTCTTTCATAAAAGGGCTGCGCTTTTTAGAACTAGCACAGCCCTTTTTACTTGAAGGGCTGCGCTTTTTGTCAACTAGCGCAGCCCTTCTTACTTGAAGGGTTGCGCTGGACTTGCGCAGCGCTACTTGAAAAGTGAAGGGCTGCTATGGAAAGGGCTGCCCTCAAAAAGCGCAGCCCTACATGCCATTTTCAGCGCAGCCCTACTACTTTTTTCCACTAGTGTAAGCCAGTTTCTGGTAAACTGGGTCCACGCAAATCCGGGTCATACAATACTTGGGCTCCCCACTAGAATATTGAAAGTTTGTCCCTATTAAAGAAAACCGGGTATAGTTCAGGCTCATGGTGTCAATTTTTCCTAACTTAAACCCATTTTCTCACGTAGTCGACAGCAACAAGAATGTACACATTGTCACATGAAGGAACGAATGGACCCATGAAGTCGACTCCCCAGACATCAAACAGCTTAACCTCGAGAATGTTTTGTTGAGGTATCTCATGTCTCTTTGTGATGTCACCACTCCTTTGACATCTATCACAACCCAACACAAATTCCCAAGCATCCTTTTGTAATGACGGCCAAAACATACCACACGGGAGCACCTTAGCAACAGTTTTGCTTGCTCCACCGTGCCCTCCAAATGCCAAAGTATAGCAATGATTCAAAACCGAGGTCATCTCATGATTAGGCACACACCTCCTAAACACTCCATCAGCACACTTCTTAAAAAGGAGCGGGTCATCCCAGTAGAAATTAACCTCGAAACTTCCTTGAAAAACCGCTTCCTTTGTTGGGAATTAAAACCATGAGGCTTAATCCCACAAGCCAAATAATTCGCATAGTTAGCGAACCATGGAATCTCATTGTTCAGAATGGCGAATAACGCTTCTTCTCTCAAATCTTCCTCGATAGGGATCTCATCCAGATTCAAGAGCTTCTCATCAAGAGGGAGGCGAGAAAGATGGTCAGCTACCACATTCTCCGTCCCCTTCTTCTCTTTCATCTCAAAATCGAACTCTTGAAGAAGCAATACCCACCTAATGAGCTGAGGCTTGGCATCCTTCTTACTCATCAAATAACGAACCTCAGAATGATCCGTATACACAACAGCCTTATTACAGGTCACGTAAGAACAGAATTTGTCAAATGCAAAGACTACGGCCAACATTTCCATTTCTGTAGTTGCACAATTCCGTTGAGCATCATCCAGAGTCCTACTTGCATAGGCTATCACATGAAGCATTCCTTCCTTTTGTTGCCCAAGAACAATTCCCAATGCAAAGTCACTAGTATCGCACATTAGTTCAAAAGGCAAGCTCCAATCCGGAGCTTGCACAATGGGGGCTGAAATAAGGGCTTTTTTAAGAGTTTCAAAAGCCTTAGTACAAGACTCATCAAACTCGAAATCTACATCTTTTGGGAATAGATTCGTCAATGGTTTGGCTATCTAAGAAAAATCGTTGATGAAACGCCGGTAAAAACCCGCATGTCCAAGGAAAGCACGAACTCCCGTCACCGAGTTCGGCGGTGGAAGCTTCTCAATAACTGAAACCTTTGCCGGATCTCTTCAATGCCCTTTTTTGACACTTTATGTCCAAGGAAAATGCCTTCCTCGACCATAAAGTGACACTTCTCCCAATTCAGGACGAGGTTCGTCTCTTGACACCGCTTCAACACACATTCAATATTAACCAAACATGTGTCAAAAGACGAACCACACACGCTAAAGTCGTCCATGAACACCTCAATGGAATCTTCTAGCATGTCAGAAGATTGCTGTCATACACCTTTGAAAAGTGGATGGGGCATTACACAAACCAAAGGGCATCCTTCGATATGCGAATGTCCCATACGGACATGTAAAGGTGGTTTTCTCTTGGTCATCCAGGTGAATGGGGATTTGAAAGAATCCGTAATAACCATCGAGAAAAGCAAAGTGTGAATGACGAGCAAGCCTCTCCAACATTTGGTCAATGAAGGGAAGGGGAAATGATCTTTGCGGGTGGATTTGTTCAGTTTCCTGTAATCAATACAGACTCTCCACCCAGTGACGGTCCTAGTCGAGATTGTTTCTCCTTTCTCATTCTCAACTATAGTCATGCCTCCTTTTTTTGGAACCACGTGAATCGGGCTCACCCACTTGCTATCTGAGATAGCGTAGATGATTCCCGCATCACGCAGTTTCATGATCTCCTTTTTCACAACCTCTTTGAGATTGGGATTGAGCCTTCTCTGATGCTCGATGGAGGAGGCATTACTATCGATGAGATGGATACGATGTATAGCAAGAGAAGGGCTTATCCCTTTAAGGTCATCAATCGAATACCCAATGACATCTTTATATTTTTGACAAATTTCAATCAGTTTGGATATAGAAATGTCATCAAGACTCGAATTGACAATAACAGATAAGTGCATGCATCATCAAGAAAAACATATTGAGGAGGAGGAAGGGGTTGAACTCTACCTTGGAGGAGGCTTAGAACATCCTCTTTTCATGGATGATGTAGCTAAAACCTCAAGCGCTTCATTTCGTGTCTCCTCTTCCATGTCCAAGCTAAGGGTTTTGGTAAGAGTAGCATACAACTCATCCCCAGTATGAACCACACTCATGGCGTCCTTACCTCATCTTCCACTAGGCTTACCCGACAAATTCTCTCCATCATAGGTCTCTTCAAGTCTTAGAGACTACACAACAACCCGCTCATTAGCTACCTCAACCGTGATTGTTCGTTTTTGCAGTTTATCACGGCACCCAATGTCTTTAGAGCTTCTCTTCCCAGAATAAGAGGAGTTCAGGATCTTCCTCCATATCCACACCACAAATCGCATGGTACAAACACATGCCCAACTTGAATCGGTATATCCTCCAACTCACCACAGGGACTCTCACAGTGCGGTCCGCCAATTGAATCGTTTTGGCGTAGGATGAAGAGGAAATTTAGGTGCTTTGCAATAGAAAGGGGCATCAAATTGACACTCGCTCCTAGATCGGCCAGTGCACCCTTAGGCTCTAGATCACCTATCTTCACCGGCAAGGTGAAACTCCCGGGATCTCTTTGCTTCTTGGGCATAGTTCGTTGCACAAGAGCACTCACTTGGTAAGGTAGGGAGATAAGCTCATCTTCAAGTTTTCGCTTATTGGAGAGGATCTCTTTCAAGAACTTAGCATAAGCTGGCATTTGAGACATAGCCTCAAGGAATGGGATGTTATTTGCAGGCTCTTCATCACATTTAGAAATTTAGTGAACTTGTCACTCAACTTTCTCTCTACCAACCTATGAGGATAGGGAACCGGAGGCACATATGGTTTGGTTGGTGGAGGTGATGGCAATGGGTTTTTGTCACCAACTTGAACATGTGACTCATCTTTCTAACCTTCTTCTTCTTTCAGTTTCCTCAGCTCTCCTCCTTCTCAACAACCTCACTTCTTCATCCTTCTCTAACTCCCCATTGGCATCTTAGGACCCGATAACTTGTTCCCGACCTCAAATGAATGGCTTTGGCTTGATGGAGGTTGGGGTTAGGGATGGGTTGGCCGGAAGTTGATTTGTGGGGGTTGAGGGATTCTTCTCGGCTACTTGGGCATTTGGGTTTCAAGCATTTTGTTGTGGGCTTGTAGCTCTTGAAACCTTTGCTCATGGTTTTGGAGAATTTGGTTCATGGATTGGAGTTGTTGGAGAATTTGGAGAGAGGTTGGATCGATGGATGGTGTGGTTCGGGATTTTGTTTGGGGAATGGAAGATTGGAGGGAGGTTTTGGGTTGTTGGTCCTTTGATGTGGAGCTTGGTAAGTGTTGGACCCTTGTGAGGAGGAACCACCTTGGTTATTTTTGTTTTGGTTATACCCTTGCGCAAACCCTTGGTTGTGAGCTTGGTTGTACCCTTGTTGAGGTTGATTCCATCCTTGTTGAGGTTGGTTGAATCCTTGGGTGTAGTTTTGTTGAGGTTGTCTCCAACCTCCTTGTTGATTGTTCCTATACCCTTGGTTTCCTTGATACCCATCTCCTCTTGAATTTAAGCCGCCACATGCTCCGAATGGGTACCTCCACAATAAGAAGTATCATGGTTAGTACCACCACAAATATCACAAGAAAAAGATTTACCTGTGAAGGAGTAGACTGATGCAAGATTGATCTTGGAGAGCTTCTTGTCGAGTTGGTCCATCTTGGCTTGAATTTGATCCATGGGGTCAATTCAAACTTTCCGCTCTTCTTAGGTTGAGCACCTCTTCGTCTTCCACCCCATGAGTAGTTCTTGATCACTTCCTCAATTGTGGACTCAAGTTGTTCTTGCGGGATCTTAGAAAGTTGACCTCCCCTCCAGATCAAGGTTGGCCCTGATAATCGGATCAAGACCATCATAGAAAAACGCATGAGTAGATTCTTGTTGAACTCATGGTGTGGGCATGAACGGATCATCTCCTTGAACCGCTCCCAAGCTTCGGCAAGTGTCTCATCGTTCTCTTGCTCAAATGAGAAGATCTTCCTCCTTATGTCCGAGTCTTCCACTCCGGGAAGTATTTCTTCAAGAAGCCATGTGACTTCTTCCCATGTAGTGAGGGAATTAGCAGGCAAGCTCTTGAGCCATGACTTTGCTTTCCGGTAAGAGAGGACCGGAACAAAGTGCATCTTGATGTAGTCAGGGAGACTCATTGTTGTTATCATGGCACAGATTTCAAGAAACCTGTCGAGATGGTCTGGAGGATCTTCATCTGACCCCCCACAAAATTGCTCTACTTTCACCATCCGAGTATACTCAGGGTGAATTCTGAAATTTGTAGTGGTGGTGGGGAGTCGAATTCAACCTTGAAGAACATAGGAACCCGGATTTTTGAAATCCCTAAACAGTTGGGATTTGCTTCACCCATTTCTGATTCAACTTCACTTGTTACTGAGATTGGTGAAGAGGGCTCGGAACCCAAAGTCAAATTTTCCAAATTCTTCCGAAGCTTTCGCAATGTACGGTCGATTTCAGGATCTAGAGGCAATGTGGGTGAACCGTGAGTTCTTCTTCTCATGTAACACAACAAAGCTAAGCAGAGGATTAGCAAATAACAACCACAGTCAAAAAGAAAATAAAAGAAAATCAACTAAGCAAACTAAACTAAATATACTTCAATCAATAGCACAATTTCCCCGGCAACGGCCCATTTTGATAAGAGGTTTTTAGTGTGTCGTTAAGGCACTAAAACCGCTTTCCAAACAATATTTATAACCTAACAACAATTACTAAGAGAATAGTAAGGGCAATCAAGGGTCGATCCACATGGAAGTTGAGATATTAAAGTCTATCAAATCCATACTACCTAATTGAATGGTATTTGGGAGTTTGAAAGGTTTTGGTAATAATTATGACTAACAAGAGTTTAAATATCAAATAAGAAGACACTAGAGTTAAGGTTACTAGTATGAATAAGAACGGATAATGATTGTTAATGCGATTGTGAAACAACGAAGATGATTATGCAAGGTTCAGTTTTGCTATAAAGTACTCGAGTCCTCTCTCGAATGGTCCTCAAGAGTAATCACTTAATCAACTAAATCCTCTCTCGAATGGTCTTTATTTAATAATTTAAGAGATTCAATAAGTTCGGAAAACCCCTAATGAAGGATCCCCTTAATTTCTCCAATATCTTGGTAGAAATTAAGTTGATTCTTGGGGATGATAAAAGAGTTCAAAATTCGATTTAAGAACATTTGAAATCAAAATACCAAAGTATAAATGATCAATATCTATCCTAAGGTCTCAAAACACCAAGATCAATGCATAAACTTCTTAAACATCACAATCACATCAACAACAATTTAAAACCCTAATTCATACTTTCACCCTAACCTAGATATGAAACTATTCACTAATCATGGATTCTAAGCAATTAAACATGAAAACTATGACTAATCTAAGGCTAAACATGATTAAAAGATAATTAAACTAATAGAAATTGCAATTATAAGAATCTGAGAATGAAGATCTAAAATAAACTAAAAACAAGAACAAATACTAAGAGAATGAAATAAAAAATGAAACTTCGAATTAAAATTCAATGAAAAGTACCTTTCATGTTAATGGAATCACAAACTATGATTAATGATCTCAATTCTCAATCAAAACTCAAGTGTTTTCTCTCTAGTATAAAACCCTAAGGAACTCTCTAAAAACCAGAATAAAGCATAAGTTCAAACTAAAACAAAACTATAGTTTAATGAAGCGTAATTTTCTTTCCATATGTCAGGTGTGGTGCACCTGACTCTTCTGCCTCAAGGTGAATTCATCCGTTAGATGGTGCGGGCGCACCAGTAGTTGGTGCGGGCGCACCAGACACAGGTGCGGGTGAACCTTGTGCTTGGTGTGGGCGCACCAATGTCGTCTGCTTTTTTGTATCTCTGAAGCTACTGAGGTGCGGGCGCACCACTTATATGTGTGTGCGGGCAACTCCAAGCGCACCTCAAGCTCCCTCGCATTCTCTAACTCGTCCCCTTAAGCCATGTCTCGCATTACTCGACCACGAAAAGGGTCATACGTGCAATAAAAACACAGGAAAACATGGTGAAAGCATATGTGCTAGAAATTCGATCAAAATAGATCGAAAATCTAGCAAAATGTCACTATGATCAATTATGATCAAGTGAATGAAATAGAAGGGAAAAGTGAGGAGAAAGAGGGAAAATAGGGGAATACGGGGGACCAAAACAAGCCAAAAGGAGGTCATAAAGTGCGTTAGAAACGCACTTATCAATCTTCGTGTGTTCTTCCATATCACTACTTCTCTTTATTAGCTTTCATTTTAGTTTATCCGCAAAAAGTTAAAAAAATCTCCCCAACTACCATTCATCCCCCCTTCTTGTAGTTGACCTAGTGTTTATACTAGACTAACAATTGGTATCAGAGCCCGGTTCCTCCAAAAATTAGCTAACACTGAGGAGTTAGTTCCTGGCAAGCATGAACACTACGGGAGAAAGATTGGAAGAAGGTTACTGAACCCAACGTCCGCCTATGTTCAATGGCAAGCACTATCCATACTGGAACAATCGTATGGAAATCTTTATCAAGGCTGACAATTATCAAGTTTAAAGAGTCATTGAAATCGGTGACTTTGAAGTCACTAAGAAGGATGAAAAAGAAGAGTCAGTTCCTAAGCCTCTCTCAAAGTATGACAAAGAGGACTTTGATAAAATGGAGATGAACAATTTAGCCAAGAAGATTCTCCAATGTGGCCTTGGTCCCCATGAACACAATAGAGTCATGGGATGCAAATCAGCCAAGTAAATGTGGGAACTTCTACAAGTTACTCATGAAGGAACAAGCGAAGTCAAGAGATCAAAGATAGACATGGTCATGCATAGTTACGAGTTGTTCCAAATGAAACCTAAAGAATAAGTTCAAGATATGCTCACTATATTCTCCAATATTATCAATGAGCTTGACTCTCTATCAAAGACTATCACTCTAGAGGAACAGGTTCGAAAAGTCCTAAGGAGTCTCCCACAGTATGACCAATGGATGGCGAAAGTCACAGCTCTGCAAGAAACCAAGGACTTCACCACATTTAATATCGAGCAACTTACAGGTTCCTTGTTGACTCATGAGTTGCACCTAGGAACTCATGAGACTGATCCTAGTAGACCTAAAGCATTGGCACTCAAATCTGAAGAACAAGAGGACTCAGAAACAGATGATGAGGAAGCAGCATTGATCGTGAAAAAATTCAAGAAGTTCCCTAATAGAAGCTATAAAGGAAAGAACACGAGAAAGCCGACAAAGCTAAGCTGCCATAAATGTGAAAGTCCTGACCACTTTATTAAAGAATGTCCGCTTTGGGAAAATGACAAAGGTAAAGGAACATACAAGGAGAAAGGGAAGGAAATGTAAAAGCCTTTCTCAAAAGCAAAAATGAGAAAGGCCATGGTTGTAGGGGGGAATCCGACTCTGACGAGGAGCAGGAACAGCCTGAAGAAGAAACAGCTCATCTATGTCTAATGGCAAAGACATATGATGAAGAGGACTTGCCAAACGACAAGGTATGTATTAATGTTGTTAAAGAAGAGCTATCAAAACTTACAAAGAATCAACTTATAAAATTACTTTTGGAAACTTTGGATGACTACAAGGCAATATGCATTAGAGAGGAGAATATGGAAAATACCTTAGAAGTCACCAAAGAACATTCAAACTGGTTTAAATCTGTGAATGCAAGTATTGAAGAACGGTTCTTTGAAATTTTTGATGAAAACCGACATATTCAAGACGCATTTGAAAAGGTTAAAAATGAAAACTATTTCTTGAATATGAAGATGGCAGAATTGAAACTATTTGTTCCTGAAGGAACCAGTTCCCCGTTAAATACCAAAACAGATTTTGAAAAATTGAAATCGGAATACGATACAGTTTTAAATGAAAATCTCGTACTTAAAGGGAGATTGGAATCTTCAAGAACAAAACTTCCTGATCCAGTAAGCTGGATATAAAAGTATAAAAATGAAGGAAGAAATGGATTAGGCTTCAATCATAAGAAGAAAAATAAAGTGAAAAAAATATGTTAATTGACCAAGCAACCGAGTATGCTCTTATTGTGGGAACAGTGGTCATCTAGTTTCTGACTCTTCCTCCAGAGAAGAACATATTGAAAAGAACCCTCGCTTAGTTAAGCAAGTGTGGAAGTTAAAAGGAATTCAATCCCGACATAGGAACCCAAGTCAGACTGGGTTCCTACCAGTGACTAATTGTTTTTGATACAGGTTAAAGTGAGGGGGAACAACCTCTGGTACCTCAATAGCGGTTGTTCTAAGCACATTACTGGAGACAAAAACAAATTTCTCTCACTTTCAGTCTATGAAGGAGGAAATGTGACATTTGGAGACAATCTTACAGGTAATATAGTAGTTGTAGGTAAGGTTGGGAAATCTCAGTCACATTCCATAGATAATGTATTTTTGGTCGAGGGTTTGAAACATAATTTACTTAGTATTTCTCAGTTTTGTGACAAGGGAAACAATGTCAAGTTTACTGATGAATGTTGTGTAGCAAGTGATGTAGGTCCAGATACCAAGATTCTGGAAGGAACCAGGAAGGGAAACACTTATGTTGTTGACCTAAATCTGGTTCTTAGGAACAATCTGACTTGTCTAGTGCGATTGACAATGAACCACTCCTTTGGAAAAAAAAAGGTGTTGTCATGCAAGTATGACCTTACTCCACAAGCTAAGTGGTAAGGACTTAGTTGTTGGTCTTCCAACAATTAAGGTTTCAAATCATGAAGTTTGTGGACCATGCGCAATAGGAAAACAAGTTAGATCCTCGTTCAAACTAAAGAATATGGTAAGCACACAAAGTTCACTTGAATTGATTCACATGGACTTATGTGGCCCTGTACGTATCCAAAGCAAATGAGGTAAGAGATATGTATTTGTTATGGTTGATGATTTTTCAAGATACACTTGGGTTTTTTTTATTCATAGCAAAGATGAAACTTTTAATGAATTTGTAAGCTTTGCTAAACGAATACAAAGGGTAAGTGGTTTTAAAATGAAACATTTACGTTCTGACCATGGTAATAGTTTGAAAAGTCCAAGTTTGATGAGTTTTGCAGTAATGAAGGATTAGACCACAACTTCTCTGCTCATAGGGCCTCACAACAAAATGGCGTGGTGGAAAGGAAAAATTGTACCCTTGGAGGACATGGCAAGAATAATGCTAATAGCCAGCAATCTTCCAAAGAACTTTTTGGCAGAGGCAGTGAACACCTCTTGCTATATCATCAATAGGATCATGCTGAGACCTATTACCTTGAAGACCCCCTACGAGCTTCTCAAAAGAAGAAAACCCAACATCTCTTATTTTAGAGTCTTTGGTTGTTGATGTTTTGTACACAACAATGGTAAAGCCAATCTAGGAAAATTTGATGCTAGAAGTGATGAGGCAGTTTTTATAGGATATGCTTTAAATAATAAAGCATATAGAGTCTATAACAAAAGAACAATGTGTGTTGAGGAAAGCGTCCATATCATATTTGATGAAACTAACTCTTTATAGGAACCATATTACGAAAATGATTTTGAAATCGAATTGACTCGTCTTGAAGAGTCAGCCAATGTTGATGAGGAACTAACACCTGTAGGTACTGATAAGAAGCAAATTTATGAAAACGAGATGATTGTTATTGATCCTATTCCTCAAGAGGAACAGGCAGATGAAGGAACACAAGAAGAAGAACTACAACTAGAAATTGAAACAACTGGAGAACCTCAAGCTGAAGGAACAGGAGTGAGAGGTTTTGAACCAAGGCCTTGGAGACACCTAAGATCCCATCCACTAGATCTTATCATAAGCGACATTGAGAAGGGAACTCAAACAAGGTCCCAACTCAAGAATTTCTATGCTTTCCAAGCCTTTCTGTCCATGACATAACCTCGAGATCACAATGATGCCCTACTAGAGTCTGATTGGATTAATACCATGCAAGAGGAACTGAATGAGTTCCCGAGAAACAAGGTCTGGCATCTTGAGACCAAGCCTAAGAACCAAAAGGTTACTGGGCTAAAATGGGTCTTTAAGAACAAGCTGGATGAGCATAGAACAGTCATAAGGAACAAATCCAGACTTGTAGATAAAGAATACAATCAACAAGAAGGTATTGATTTCGATGAGACCTTTTCTCCTGTTGCTAGAATATAAGCCATAAGAATTTGATTGCCTTTGCTGCATTTATGGGGTTTAGGTTGTACTAAATGGACGTTAAATCTGCTTTCTCAAATGGATATTTAATGGAAGACGTCTATGTGGGAGAACCTCCCGGATTTGAAAACCCTGATCTTCCAAACCATGTCTATAAGCTAGATAAAGCTCTTTATTGGATGAAACAAGCTCCTAGATCTTGGTATGAAAAACTCTCAAAATTCTTGCTTTCACATGATTTCGTAAGAGGTAAAGTTGATAGGACCATGTTCCTTCGATCTAAAGGAACAGACATTCTAGTAGTACATGTAGATGATAAAATTTTTGGTTCTACTAACAAATCTCTTTGCAAGGAATTTGTTGATTTAATGAGTAGTGAATTTGAGATGAGCATGATGGGAGAATTAAACTTCTTTCTTGGTTTGCAAATCAAGCAAAATGAAAGAGGAACAATGATCCATCAGCAAAAATATGTGAAGGAACTACTGAAAAAAATTTGGGCTCGAACAAGCAAAAACAAACCATACTCCTATAGGAACAGACATAAGGTTAGATGAGGATCCAAGTGGTTAATCCGTAGATCAGAAACTTTATAGAGGTGTGATTGGATCCCGACTTTACTTAACTGCTAGTAGACCTGACATTTCCTTTAGTGTTAGTTTATGTGCTAGATTCCAATCAAATCCTAAGGAATCACACTTGACAGCAGTCAAAAGAATTCTTAGGTATTTGAAAGGAAGTGATGATCTTTGTTTGTTCTATCCTTGAAGCGACATCTTTGATCTAGTTAGCTACTCTGATGTTGACTATGCTGAAGACTTGGTAAATTGAAAAAGCACTTCTGAAATTGCTCAATTCCTAGGAACAGGCTTAGTTTGTTGGAGTTTAAAGAAACAAAACACAGTTGCACTTTCAATAGCTGAGGCCGAGTATGTAGCAGCAGCCGCTTGTTGTTCCCAGGTATTACGGATCAAACAACAGGTACACGACTTTGGCATCAAATTTAAGTGTGTTCCTATATTCTGTGATAATACTAGTGCCATATGTATTTCCAAGGATCCAGTACATCACTCTAGCATCAAGCATATTCATATTCGTCATCACTTTTTGAAGGACAATGTAGAAAAAGGTTTAGTCAAAGTTGAATTTTGTCCCACTGAAAATCAAATAGCTGACATTTTGACCAAACCACTTTCTAGAGATAGATTTGAAAAGAGACGCTTGGAACTAGGGATGATCATAATAATTTGAAAATGCCTGTATATTTATTTTCCTAAGTAATATTCATTACTAAGTGTGTCCTGTAATTTTCATCAATTTTATTCATACACCTTGGTTAAGGTTGAGAACTCACATTAGTCTCAAAATATTCCCCTTAGTGTCCTCGCTAGTACTTTGAGAATATTATAGTACTTGTACAACTTAGTTAGAAGGTATCATGAGCATGAGTTCAAATATTCTTCATTATTTTTCTTTCTTCTATTTTTCTTTATTCTTTTATCTTCTTTCTCTCTTTATTTCTCAACTTTCTTTTTCATATTCACACTTCATATGTTGCATTATTTTGTAAAATGCATGCCCTTTTGAAAAATGAATGTCTAAGAAACGGGGAACGAACCACATTAAATAAACCTCCTCCTCTCACGCGCATAAAAACCCCTTCATAAACCTTTCCCTCCATCTCATCATTACTCACTGCAAAACCATCACATCCGAAAATTTCTCCAACTCTATCTCTCTCTTCTCAAAACCCTAACCTCCATGGCTCCCAAACACTCAAGCACTGAAAGTATCTCTCTTCCACAGGAGAAAAATCCTCTTGTGGATTATGATGAAAGTGATGATGGTACCGAGGCCTCAAGCCAAGATTCTTCTGCATGCAAAGAAAATTCGGTGGAATCGGACCTCTCTTCCAAGAAATTGGAAGATGAAATTGAGGAAGAAGACGAAGTAGAGAGAGAAATTCAAATTCCCACAAAAAGAGGTAAAAAGTCGAAGTCTTCGAAAATTTTAATTGGTTTTTGTGTTGATTTGGTTTGGTGCAAGAAAGTGAAGTGGACGGAATTTCTTGATATACTTGCATTTTTAAAATGGTCGAAAGTGTTATGTACTGATGAAGGGCTGTATGAATCTGAGATGACTGAATTTTGTTTAAAATTTGTGAATTCAAATGGTTTGTGTATCAGTGTGGTTGGGGGAAACTTGGTTCAGTTTGATGAATAGAAACTTAGTAAATGGTTCAATGTACCTGCTGCTGGGTAGAAGGAATATGTGAAGGGGAAGGCTAAACTCAACGTGGATGGGGCTAAAAATGAAATAGTTTTGAAATTTTTTAGTGGACATCCTAGTGATTTGTCTATGGATCAAAAAGACCTCAGCCCTTTCCATAAATTTCTTTTTCAACTTGTATGGCGGTTCCTTGTTCCTCGTACCTCCAAAAGAAACCAAGCCAATCTTCTTGATCCCTCTCATGTACTACCTAGCCAACAACATCCAAATTAATCTCCATGCCCTAATCATCACCCACCTTACTCATTGTATCACCCACAAAAATCGCATTGGTTATGGTAATCTCATTACCATAATCTTAAAAAGGTGCAAGATTAAACTGCCCTCAAAACCCTCTTTTTCCCTAGAACCCGAGAACTACCAAACCAAAGACACCCTCTCTCACTTTGTAACGCCCCAACTTCTAAGCATCAGTTATTATGTTAATTAATTACAAAGATTAGAAGCGGAAGACCTTCCTAGCTTAGTCGGCGCGTTACTGCCGTACTTTTCGTCCGGAAAAGTACAAGGCAACATTCTTTCATATAACTAAACATCTATAGTAGTTATAGTAATTCGAGAAATATATATATATATATATATATATATATATATATATATATATATATATATATATATATTATATATATATATATAATATAATATTATATATATATCTTAAGCATAGCTAATATTAATGTTACGTAATCTAGTGATCATAAACTTGCATTACATAACCATCATAGTCGCATGAATTAAAGTAATTTACTCCTCACTGCTACGTCATCCCATTTTCTTATGCATACCTAAAACAGAAAAAAAAAAAAAAAAAAAAAAACGTCATGAGCCGAGGCTCAATAACATACTACTCTAACAACGTAAATTCATTTTAATTCATTTTATTTGCAAACAGGGAGAAGAGAATATAGTAAAATCATTTCGTAAACATACACTTCGAATTAGGAATTTAAAAGTCGTTTTCATCAATATAATCTCCATTATCACATTTCATTATCAGAAAACTTCCTTTGGTTACTTGGCGAGTACAGAGAAGGTATAGCCACCAAGGATATTCATCCCCCATCAGAAGGTGGCATATAATGTCAGGCAAAGCCACCGAGGACGTTGTCCCCCATCAGAAGGTGGCATATAATGCCATAATGCGGGTGCCACCGAGGACGTTGTCACCCATCAGAAGGTGGCGTTGTCACCAGATAACAGAATGACACGTGCACGGCCCAGAGAACATAGTACTGCCATTCACCATCTTTCACTTTCATTTATCATGTTTCGTTTCTTTTGAGTAATTTTCAGAAATCATAATAAAATAATTTCATAATGTCATCAAATCATTTGCAAAGCCAAACATTTCATCTCTCGTACACCATATAAAACATAGCATAAACATTATATAAAAGTCCCATAAAACGCAGTTGGAAGGGGAGTGCGGGTGTTAGCAGTAGACGTTACCTGGAATCCTGCTTAATAACCTTGATTGTCGGGGAAAGCTTGTAATATCTCTTCCTTTTTAATCTAATAATCAATTCAGGAATTAATAAAGACTTATTAATATTTTATTCTAAATTATAAATTTACTGATCCATTTCCATCATGTGTCCATTTTAGGAGTTATATATATCAAGGACTTTGGTGGTTTATAGAAAGTCGTAATTCATTACTTGTGATTATAGACGACGTCTTACTATAACCATTTCATATTTTATAATTTCAAAACGATATAATTTGATTAACCTTTAATTCAAAACTTCATTCTATTAGTCATAGGGTCACTTTAAACATATTCGTCATTTTATAAAACATTGGCCATTAATCTTATGGTTCATGATTATACTCAATGATTTGTAATTATAAAACTCGTAATAGAACTCTTTCGTTCTTGTAGTTTAATTAGTATATAATTATCTGCTACCTTAACATATACAAATTTAACAAGTAAACTATAATTATTTACTATTACTCTTTAGTTGATATATTATAATTATATGAAATATAATATTAAGGTTATCACATACTACATCGTCATTTAATCATTTATTAGTCATAAGACCCCTTTTAAGCATATTCGTTATTTAATCAAAACAATAGCCATTACTCCCATGATTCATGAATCCAGCTTAATAACTTGTAATTATAGACCTCGTAATATAACTATTTTATTCGTCTAATATATGTAAGTACCTGCGTAAATCTGACAAGTAAACTATATTTAACTTGCATCATTCTTTGGTTGATATATTAAAGTTATATGAAATACACTATTAAGTATTATCCTTATTTAATCATTTATTAATTATCGAATCACAAGTATCAATATCATTATCTAAAGCAAAATCCTAAATCCTACGTGTCAAGCTCACAATCACCGAGCAATTCTAGAGCATCCACGTAGGATTGCCTATGTGGCATCCGAAATTTTAAAAGTTTTCGGTAATTAGGGGTGATTTGAGGTAATTATTGATGATTGGCTTAAATTGTGGAATAAAAAAGGCAAGTTCGGATTCTAAAATCTCCAATGATATTGATTGTCCGAAAAAATTTCTTTTCTAACGTTATGTACATCTGTTTTTTCCTATATACTTCATATATGGTAGTGAAATCAAAATATCACTCAAGGATGATTTATGTTAATTGTCAATCAACCTTAATTTCGGTCAATCAACTATTGAAATTTAAAAAAAAAAAAGCTGAAATTAATTACATTTTAGAATGCTCCCTTTAAGTATAAATAGTACCGAATTTTCATTCATCAACACTACTTATTTCCATGCTTTCAATTTGCACTGTCATGCCAACTTCCTCCTCTGCCTCAAAACCAATACCATGTCCTCCACAAAATATTATGAAATCCCATATTCGAAAGGAAAAATGGCCCAATAAAATTGACTATTCGAATTTTCTTGATGTGGAATCTATGGTTTTAACACTATTTCGTGGTGGGCGTCTATATTTTCACGATGTGTCGAGTATGTTCACGTTTCATATCAATAGAAGCAATTAAGTTTGGACTTATGTTGAAGATGTCAATACAACAATAGAAGGTTATCGTCCATATTTTGATTTTTGGAATACAATGTCATCCTCCTAGGGCTTACAAAGTTGATGATGACTATTTTGAAGACATTGATTTAAACAATACGGATTGTAGTCGTATCAGTAATAAAGTTTTGCTCGATTATATTTGTAATGAAACGACTCATGTAGAGTTGAACAATACTAATTGTTTGTTTTCTTTGATATTGTTTTCCTTTTTATTCTATTGAAGATCCCAATAATGTCGAATTATGAAATTATAATCAAGTAATGGTGTATTATTTGATACTTTGTGCACCTTTGATTATATTATTTGTTGGTCCAAAGTCAATACCTAACAATGTACCTGCCATAGTTAATTGCATTGCCTTACCTACTTGCAATAAATATAACATAGCAAAACCGGTTCTATTTTGTCTATAAAAAGATCTATTTGGTATTTCTATGTTCATCCCATCACCTCCCAAAAAACGTTTTCCTTCATTCTTAAAAAAACTCCTTCTTTCATTTTACATTTCATTATTTATAAGTTTAAGATACGGAAAGGATCATCTTATAATGGATCCGAAAGGTATCAATGATGTGAAAGAAGTTAACAAAGTTATGTTCGAATTCTTGGACCAGTGGTCCATGGTTGATGATAAACTAACTACATGTATTCAAAATTTAAATAAAATAGAAGAAGAAGAAGAAGAAAGTAAGGATGTGCTATGGGTTACATTGCTATGATAATCTCATTTCGTAATGCTATTGAACTTGCTACCAAAGAAGCAAAGTGCATTGTTGAGTATTTTGATTCTCTTATTAATAAGTGAAGTATGAAGAACTATTTGTTAGGTAATACTAAATTATCTAGCAAAAAATATTAACCTATGTTTGTATTATTCGTAGTTGTTTAGAATGTTAGTTTCTTATTTTCAATGTCTAATCTATTAAGTTCAATTAGTTATTATGATATATGTAATATTCGGTTATGGTAAAATGTTTGTATTATTCGTAGTTGTTTAGTATGCTAGTTTTTTATTTCCAATGTAGTAATCTATTAAGTGCAATGAGTTATTATGATGATATATATATATATATATATATATATATATATATATAATATATATATATATATATATATATATTATATATATATATATATATATATATATTATTCGGTTATATTTTATTTCGTTTATAATATGCATATTATAATTTGACATAATATAAGTAGTGACTTACTAATCACACTTTTTCATAAAAATATATATATAGTTTTTTTTCGGAATTAGCTTTGATTATTAACTTATGGTGGAAACCATAAAATTCGTTTAATATTGAAGATATAAATTAATGTTAATTGATTTAAAATTTATTAATTAATCGAGTTAAATTTCATAACATATATCAAAAGCATTCCTAATTTAGATAATGTGATTGTCAGGATTGACTCGATCTAAAATTAATACGGAAAGTATTTTGTAGTATATAATGTTCGTTTAATATGGAAAATATCAATTAATATTATTTAAACTTTGAATTACTTAAATTATATAATCATGTTCAATTTCATAACATATATCAAAATCATTCCTAATTTAAATAAACAAATATTTTTGGGATTGACTAAATCTATGTTTAAGACGGAAATTATTGTGTATTCTTATATTCGTTTTATATGGAAAAAATCAATTAATCTTATTCAAACTTTGAATTAATTTAATTATTTAATCATGTTTAATTTCATAACATATATAAAAATCATTCCTAAATAGATAACGTGATTTTGGGGATTGACTCAATTTATATTTAGTACGAAATTATTTTTTACTCTCATATTCGTTTATTATGGAAATACCAATTAATCTTATTTTAACTTTGAATTAATTGAATTATGTAATCATGTTCAATTTCATAACATATATCAAAATCATTCCTAATTAGATAACGTGATTTTGGGGATTGACTCCATTTATATTGTGTACGAAATTATTTTGTACTCACATATACGTTTAATATGGAAAATATCAATTAATCGTATTAATTGTCTAAGGTTTACCTATAAATAAGCTTATTATGTTTATTCCCCCCTACACACTATAAAAGTTAGATTCTTAAAAACACGTGTACATTAATTTTGTATTAGTATGAGGAATGACTATTTTTCTTTTGACTCACCTACTTCACCAAAAGTTTTAAAGACTTGGCATCCAAAAGTGGAACATTCTAATTTTTTTGATCATCAAGGTATGTTACTAACAATGTTTCGTTCCGGTGATATTAAATCTTATAAAGTTCACAACAATGTTACGAATCGTGAAGATTTGTATTCGGATGATTGGTATATGAAGGAGTATGTATGTGTTCTCTACAATCAAAGATTCTAGGATTTATATTGATTTAGAATATATGGTACTACATTTTCTTCATTGCAATCCTCCACGAGCTCATTACGTATGTCGATATCCAATTGAAGAAATCAACATGAATGATGGAGGTGTAATACCAACTACAAGAAGCATATTGTTGGATTATTTATCAAATGGAAGTGTATATTTGAATTGTGTTTTTTACGTTGTATTATCTTTAATTACGTAATATTGCTCATCTAAATGTCAATGAAATAAAAACAAAATTTCTGTTTCTATTTATGTTGTACTACCACTTATATATTAGTTGTCATTTTCAACTTTGACTCCAATTGGTCAATGATTATAAATGTCATACCAACTTATAGCAAAAATTCATTCTTTGTCCCTCAATAAGTTCGTTTTTGATAATAAATACAAATGAGGCTTTTATATATATATATAATTATATATATATATATATTATATATATATTATATATTATATATATATATATATATTATATATATATATATATATAATATAATATATATTATATATAATATAATATTATATATATTAATATATATATATATTATATAATAATATATATATATATATATATGAACATCCGAAAAAAGTTATTTAATATTTCCTTAATAATTAATGTTCCTTCGAACTTATTCAATGCAAAAAAAAAATGGTTTTAGAAAAATCTACCTAATGTGTACTTCATGCAACAATGTCATTTTCAATTTTGACCACACTTGGTCAATCCTTATCGATTCATATCTACTTCCACCAACATGCATTAAATTGCCTTAAGCCATGAAATTCGGCCAACTCTACTATAAATAAGGTAAGTTTGCTATTTTTGTTACCTAAATATCTCCTAAAAATTACCACTTCACCTATTATTCTCAAACTTTTTCACTTTAATCACATCATCTTAATGGATCCTAAAATACCTAAGCATATAGTAGAAGTTATGGAGGCTGCTTTCGAGTTCTTAGAGTTTTGGTCGACAATTGATCAGAAACTTTATAATGCAGTTTATAAATTATATAAATTAGAAGAGTATGAAGGAATGGTAACAATGAGTTATATGAGTCAAATTATCTATTTTCGCAACCAAATTGAACTTGCTTCTCAAGACGCAAGGAATATTGTTGAATATTATCGTGATGAATTGGAGAGAGGTGATGATTGAAGATGGTGTTTTACAATCTATGATTAATTAAGAGTTTGATATCTCTAATGTAGTAATTTTAATCGTTTGTAGTTGCTCTTTATTTTAGTTGTGTCTTATGTTTTATTTGACTATGTATTTTGTTATGAGTTAAAGGATGCACTAGATTTGTTCTTAGAGTACCTTATTGTATCTTTCTTAAAATCAATGTAAACTATGTTTCCAAGTTTTAATTTATTGTTCTTATACTACTTGACAATTACGAATTTTTACTATATATGGTTAACTATTGATTAACAAATATAGTTATTTATTGAATGATAATTTAAGTCATTTATGATATGGAAATGTAAACTATTACATAGTAAACGGATTTATTTTTGAAATATGTATTTCACGATTTTATGATTAAATAATTATTCTTTTACCATTGTTTACATTATTTCATAATTTCGTTTTGAAAAGTATAGTAACAAAATCTTCAAGAATATGATCATGTTTCATATTAGTTATCTTCTAAAAAAGATAGTCGATTTATATCGTATTCATTATATGCTAGAATGGAAAAGTTGTAAAAAATATTTTAAATTCCAATTATTTAATAATGTGATCTATTATTTTATTCCTTAGATCATGCTAAAGCTATCAAGTAATATCTTTGAAAAGGTATTTAAATTCACATACTACTTAATTGTTATTAATGCAAAAAAATCGAGTAAAACACAATTCTTCCAATTTGGAATAATTTTGTTATTTTTTCGTATTTTGTATACTTATTTATGAGGCTTTTCATTACAAGCAAAAATGGTTCTTCATCGAAGACCAATATATCGCAGTTATGCTCGATATATGATAATTCACAACACGAGAACAATACAATAGTAGGTAATGTATATGCATTTGTGTTGGTTCAATTCATAAGAGTAATCAATATTCTCAATTATTGTTTAAAGAAATGTAATTTATTAATTAGTCTATATTATTTCAGATGTATTTGGAATCATCGTTTCAATTCGGAGTAAAGAGTTAATAATTATAGATGAAAGATATTATCTACATAATACATATTGAAATAATGAATTTTAGACATTACGGATATATTTTTGGTATTAATTGTATGTTGTCTTGTTTTTACGAAAAAAGTTATATAGCTATGAAGATCAAGCTCATTAGTCAGTTAATTGCATTAAAGGAATCTATGAGTGAACCAATTTGTATTCTAGCATGTGGATTATGCGTACGAACTGATGGAGGTATTGTATTTTGATATTGTTATTTTATTCATTGTTAATTTAACAATAACGATTGTTACTAGAAATTATATTTAATTTTCCCTATGGTATTTTAGATGCTTACTTGCAAAGTACAAAGAAATCCAATATTTACATACGACCTCGGACTAAAAAATCGTCTATTTTG